>NW_015392895.1:14282-16442 GCF_001527695.2 Protobothrops mucrosquamatus
TTTAACAGCAATTTTAATTGGAAACACAGCCGTCAATATTTGGTTTTTAATTCGGTTTTTATTGGGGTTTATATTTTTGTGTTTTTGTATTTTTGTATTTGTGTATAGTATCTGTTTTTAAATATGCTGTGAACCGCCCTGAGTCCTATGGGAGAAGGGCGGTATATAAATTAAATTATTATTATTATTATTATTATTAGAGTTGCTCAGGTTAAACACCCCATTCTAAACTCTTGGTTGGTGACCAATGAGCAGAAAGAACTTAGCCAAAGGTTTTGTAGTTTTTTGATGCTGTACGCTTTTGATTTCTGAAAGACTTCCTTGCTCTTTAACCGGACAACCTGCTTATTTATCCAGAAATCAGAGGGAAAAGCAAGTATAAAAACCACTTTTTTTTGACCCCACATATTTCTCAAGGCCAAACTTAAATCTCTATCATCCTTTGGAATATCTCTGGCATTTTCTATGATGTCATACTTTTTGCTGTGGCCAAAGATATTCCACTTTTATTTATTTGCTTATTTTCTTAACTAACCATTTTTGTACACTGAGGGAAGAACAGCGTGCAACATTTTTCAATAAGAAACATATGTTAATCTCAAAGAATCAAAGATATCTTCACTTGTCCATACAATAATTGCACTTTTTTTTTTTTTTTGCTTTCCATCTGGGGTTCTTAGCAAGGCATTTTATTGCTAATTCAGAAAACAGTTGCTGCGTTTTGGACTACATAAAGGTTTGGCTTGTCACTCTTGGTGGCTACTGTGTTTTTGATCATACTCATGATAATGTTTTATTTTAGGAAGCTTGTTTTGAATCCAACATTGGATGCTCAGGTGTGCTTTAGGCTTGCAGCTATAGATGTATATCATAAAAATCATGTTAGCTCCTTTTTTTTTTTGATATTCCAGCCTTCTCAGAATTCTCTTTTACAGATATTTGTTCCAAAAATCTACTTCATACTGATCTGGGTCCTAAAAATTTAGCTATGATGAGAGAAGTCATAGTGCAGTAGTAGTTGAATACCCGTATTATGATTTTTAGTTGCAGATGCACAATTAGAATTAGAAATAAACTATCAAGGAAGCACAATATGTTTTATCACAGAGGAAGAAAGATTTTAGCTTTATTTTCACTTGGAGTTTTGGGGCCTCCAGACAGAGAACTCTGAAGTTCAATATAGGGCCGCTAAACAATTAATTAGAGCCAGCTTGGTGCAGTAGTTAAGGCAGTGATGGCGAACCTTTTAGAGACCGAGTGCCCAAATTGCAACCCAAAACCTACTTATACATTGTTGGGCGCCAGTGGGCGTGGCCCACTGGGGTGTGTGGCCAATTAGGTGGGTGTGGCCCATTGGGATGGGTGTGGCCCATTGGGTGGGCGTGGCTGTGGTGGTAACGGCAGACTGGGTGGGACTAAAAAGTTCAATCAATCAATTCCAACTTTGCAAGATCTTTTTTTTTCCCCGCGAGAAGTTGAAATTGACTGATTGATTGAACCTTTTTGGGTTTTTTTGCACATGGCGGCAGAGGCCTAAAGCAAAAAGGTTTTATAAAACCCAGCTGAAGGCCTGGGACTGGGGCGACGGTGTGCGTGCCCACAGAGAGGGCTCTGAGTGCCACCTGTGGCACCCGTGCCATAGGTTCGCCACCACTGAGTTAAGGCATGGCTGTGAGTTCTAGTCCTGCCTTAGGTCAGGTGGATGACCTTGGGCTTCTCCCTCTCTCTCAACTCTAAGAAGGAGGCCACAGCAAACCACTTCTGAAAAAGCTTGCCAAGAAAACTGCAGGGACTTGTCCAGGCAATCACCAGGAGTCAAAACTGACTCAAAAAGAGGAGGATTGGACAACTCCTATCTCTGCATCTTATGGTAAAATAAACACTGGAAAGTAAGAGCCTTTCTGAGTTCATCCCCTGCCTGCTTTTCTGTAAGGTTGACACGATCTTCTTGTAGTTTTTTTAAAAAAATTACACTGCTTTTAGAACAAGACCAAGGCCTTGTTCATGTCCATTTCCGAAGATTAATGGCCAGCTAATAATCCTTCCATACTTTCCCGGTCTGTACGATTAAGCCCACTTAGTTTTGCTCTTTATCTGCCACTGGGGGAGTTAAAATCCTGACATTTTCATGCTCTTATCCCCCAGACGAGAGATCATAAT
>NW_015392895.1:22942-25312 GCF_001527695.2 Protobothrops mucrosquamatus
AGATTAATACTAGACCAGTTGATGATGTTACCTAGTTGGGTAATGAAACGTCTGCAAGAAAACAAGGACCCCACAAAATATGATCCAGGTTGACTGCAGTTCTAAACTGGCTGCATTCCTCAACACATTTAGCCCAAATCATATAATGGCTTAAGGTATTGCATGAAGCCTGTCAACTATGGCTTATTCAGGTAACCATGACCTGATATGATGGGTGAATCATCTTAAAAAGTAATATGTAACCCTGCCTTTACATAATCAGTTTTTCTAAAGGCGTGGCTTTAGATTTGCATAATGACTATTTTTTCCTCTTGTTACAAATACTTGCAGTTAATTCAAGCCAGGAGCGAGAAGGAAAAGAAAAAGGAAGAACGTCCAGCCCATTTCGACATTGCTGTCTTGTTTCTTTGTTTTCCTTTTCCTGCCCCAAAAGCCAGTGGACTTGAGGTTCTCCCATCACTACTTGTGGCTGATCCTGCACTTTTTTTATACGTGTAAACAGCTCAAAAGTTGTAAACCATATCCCAGTCAAGTATTTTGCAAACCAAACTATAATTTGTTATTATTTTGGCATCCGCTTGTATCTTTGTGTGACTGTGTGAGTTGGCTATGGAACTGCACTTTGAAGGTGGAATGTTCCATCTTTGGCCACTAACAACAATCCCCCCCCCACACACTTCTATACCACCTTGCCTATTATGTTGTGAAGGGTGTTCAGTGGAGCTGTGTGGAGTGAGAGAAGGAAGTTCACTTTGAAAAGTTCTCTGAAGCCAAATCAAGGCTACAAGAGAGTTTGTGGTTGATAGGAGCAGCAGCTTCTGAAGGGCCATCACTTGATCATCCCTGATGTAGAGGCTAACAGAAGAGGACCTCAAAGAGTAAACTCAAATCTAGATTCATATTCTCCAAAACATTTATGTATGTTAGGTTCACATCCCCCTTCCTTCAAATTTTCCTCTTTTTTTCTGCATCTGAAAAATTCTCTCTAACTTGGGAATAAAAGGTACAAGTTAAACTCACACAACACACTAAAGCATTGTTTGCATAATGTATGAAGCAGTCCTAGAGAGAGAGAGAGAGAAGTACATTACTCCATCTTGCAGGCTTTCTCCGAAGGATACAATGGAAGGATATGGTAGTATACCTGTTCTTCAATAAACTGTTGAGTTTCCTGATTTAATGTTCAGTTCAAATGCTATTTTAACTTTTTAACCCTTCTTGGGTTTGGTCCTCAGATATTTCTTAACCTGTTCTGTCCTGTGTTACCTGCTTGATCACTGAGAGTGTCAACTGAGGGATGCTGTTTGAACAAGCTATGAAAGACGGTTCTTTAAAATATTCCCCTCTCTGGGAAAGCTCAGTAGAGCTTCTTTGTTTTAGGCGAGGGAAAAAGTCAGGCATTTTTTTAGTGTTTATACTTACAGGAATTGTAGAATGGCCTTTATAGTCCTGATTGGGATTTTTTTTCTTCTGATTCTACTTCCACTTTTTTGGAAAATACTTATTATGTATTACGAGGTTTTATTACTCCAGATCTTTTCTTCCATGCTGGAATTTTTCAGCGGTTATAATATTATATTATAATAATAATTATGCATTAATCAAATGCATAAATAAGTAGTAGTATATTTGTAATTAGCTTTTCCCCAACCGAAGCTCTCCAGATACTTTCGGTTTATTATTTTGATTTATTTTCTGTGTTTCTGCCTGACAACTCCAACATTCCCAGGAAGTACTGAAGTTCATTGAGATCATGTCTACGTTGGCTTCCTTCCTCTCTGCCTATCAATCTTTTTGTTGGTCTGTTTCATACAGGAATCCGCTACCAAGATCTTGTGGTTGGCATTCCTAAAGAAGTATATAAAAATGAAAAAAGAGTAGCCCTGTCTCCTGCGGGTGTCCAAGCTTTGGTGAAGCAGGGCTTTCATGTGCAAGTGGAGCACAGAGCAGGTGAAGAAGCCAAGTTCTCTGATGACCAGTACATAGAGGCAGGAGCCAAAATTGGGGACCTGGAAACCGTGTTTGGATCCGATATCGTTCTAAAGGCAAGAATGAAATAAAACTGCCAGGTCTGGTAGGCAAGAGTATTTAACTGCTGGACTGATGGATAGATAGATGGATGGATGGATGGATGGATGGATGGATGGATGGATGGATGGATGGATGGATGGGTGGATGGATGGATGGACAGGACAGGACTTTTGAACTTCTCCATTCAAAACTGACTCTGGGCAACTTACATACTTTATTTATATGAATAAAGTTAAAAAGGATGGCACCTAAAATATAAAGAATGAGAGAGAGAGAGAGAGAGAGAGAGAGAGAGAGAGAGAGAGAGAGAGAGAGAGAGAGAGAGAGAGAGAGAGAGAG
>NW_015392896.1:0-4642 GCF_001527695.2 Protobothrops mucrosquamatus
TAGGAACCTCATTAAAACTGTTTGAGTAAATTGCCATGATGTTCGAGTTACAAAGAGACTAAATGCTTATTTAAATAAATGCCTATATACTATCCTATAACTGTGACTTTTGAGAAAGAAGTTATTATATCATTATGAGACAAGCTATAATATTCACAGATGTTCATAGTATTTTTAATTACATTCCTACTGCATAGACATCAGACAAAGAAAATGAATTCTTTGGGTCCTGCTCATAGCTAAAAAGCTTTATAACAGTGTGGTGGAATAACTCACTTAAGAACATGCCAACAACTGGAGAGGATCCAATAACCCACGTTTGTGAGTTACAGTGAGTTGCCGGCATCCTGCTATCAAGACCAAGGAGTGACATGATTTGGGAAACAGAATTCTTACATATAATTAAGACATTAAAGAACAACATAAGTGTATATGGATAATTTATTAGCCACCCATCTTACCACAGGGTAACTCTGGCTGACTTACGATCTTAAAAAGATAAAAACTATACAAAAGCTAAAAGTCCTAAATGAAATACTGTAAAGATCCAAACACTGTAGGGGGAAGGTGGGATCAGGATGGGGTGGGGGAGAGGAGGTGGGATCTGTTGTTAATCTATCAACCACTTCCATTCATCTATTATCAGCATCTTTGAGAATGTTGCAGTTTATAGAAACACACAGTTCCCATAAATCAAAGGTCATTCATGAATCAAAGATTAGAACTCTGGAAGGATATATGTCATGAGGGAGTAGTTGTATGTATACAATAAAGATAGCTAATAATTTAAGACTATTGTGGCTTGATACATTGGCCTTTATGTTAAGCAGGCAAGCAAGGAGTATGCAGGCACCACCAGTGATATAAGCATGAGCAATATATCCAATATGAAGGCATATAGAACCATAAAAAATGCATTAATTTTATGCATTAACCATGGCTCCCGTCTTTTTTTATTTCTATCTGCATGTTCAAAACCATGCAGATTCTATTGCATCTTATTTGGCTCTTGTATAAAGGAAATGCCAACATCCTTCCAACTCCACAGACGATTTATTGCTGAATCTTATTCCTGGAATTCAACTTAATGTTATCAAAGAGCACTAGAAACTTGTAAGAGTTGGAACATTAAGTTCATATGCAGATCTGTAATTGTAATGAATTAGAGATTGGCAGCTCTAATTCATTACGATTGGGAATGAATCTCTAATTCATTACAACAGATTGGGAGCAACAAAGATGATTAGGGGCCTGAAGACTGAAACAAATGAAGAGTGGTTGCAGGAATTGGGTATGTCTAGTTTAATGAAAAGAGGGCCTAGGGTGATAGGATAGCAGCACTGAAGGGGCTGCCACTTTGGCTAGTGGTTTGATCTTATTTTTGTTAAACAGAAGATGGTATGTGGATTTTTCCTTTTAGACAGTTCTACAGTCTTCCCAGCTGCTCTTGTTTCCCAGTCTGAAAAAAATCCTTCCTAATATATTCTTGGAGATAATCAAGGCATAATTATCTCAATACTAAGTAATGAAAGACCTGTACATTACATATTGGGAATTGTTTTTCTCCTTAGCAAACAAAAGTAATTGCCTTTAAGTCGAGTTGAATGAGAAAGAATTTTTTTTAAAAATGAAGAAGACGTGCTATGGCACAATACAAAGTAGGATCAATCAATAATTTTTGTGTTATAATAATACAATAAAACATTTTTTAAAAAAAATAATAATAATACGGAGAAAATGTGTTCATTTCCAATTAAGATCTATCACTTAAGAAGCTAATTAACGGAAATATCCACCAAGACTTCAGGGCTATAGTACTTTTAATCCCAAAGTGCTATATTTGTGCATTTATTTCACCTTGTTTTCTTTTTAAAAAGTAAAGTTTATGAAATCATGAATGTAAAGGAAAGAAAATAATCTGTAATGATTACTCAGATGAAGATTTAATCTATTTTGGACTTCTCCATCAAGACTAAATTTTTGGGATTTCCCGATTGTCTCCCAATGGACAACAATTTTGCTTCCTGAACACTTTGGGGTGTATTTTATAGATTTTTTTTGGTTGCTAATCACAAAAAATAACCTGTAATTTAACTGATCATGTACACCGGTGGTTCTCAACCTTTTTAATGCCGCGACCCCAACCGGTCGTAAGTCGAGGACTAAACCAGTCATAAGTCGAGGACTAAACCGGTCGTAAGTCGAGGACTACCCAACCAGTCGTAAGTCGAGGACTTTCCCTGCCCGGGAGCACCGCGCATGTGTGGTTCCGCCCCCTGCGCCGGCCGAGGCGTAGCTGGCAAGCGGCAGAGACGGAGCAGGCTGACCACCAGCTGGCCCAGCCCAAGGGAGGTAAGGCACCCGCCGGAAAAGGGGAAAAAATGGTAGACAAAAAAAATGGCGGACAGCCTTGCTTGGCGACCCCCATGAAATGGTCGATCGACCCCAAATGGGGTCCTGACCCACAGGTTGAGAACCACTGATGTACACGCTTTATAGGTACCTTCTGTTTTTACACAGTGGCAATGTACACTTTTCAGTACTTATACTGCAGACATGCAAGAAACATACAAAAACATGGAACTGCATTGAAGCACATTCAGTACACAAAGTACAACTGGGATATCTGGGGAGATCTAATGACTCTAAACTAGTAGCTGTGCTGCTTGGAATGCAGTTCAGATTTACCAAGAACTGTTGTTACATATGCAAACATGACGGCAATGCAAAAGAGTCACATTAATTAAAAAGAAATAGCTATGTCAAAAGAATTTCATTCCAGGACAGAAAAATGTGGTGCATGAACTACGTATTGACCCAACAAAGTTATTTTTGCCTTTGCTTCACATAAAACTCGGACTGTTGAAAAAAAAAATGGTTAAAGCAATGAACAAGGAAGATGAAGGTTTTTGTTATTTGAGGCAAGTGTTTCCAAATATAACTGATGCCATGATTAAGGATGGCATTTTTGTTGATCTACAGATCAGATACATCAACAATGACAAGCAGTTTGAAGATCTGTTAGTGGGACCAGAGAAAATTGCCTAGAAAGCATTCAAGGATGTCTTTGAGAAACTACATTCAGCTGGTTGACAAACTTCTTACAGCTGTCATGGTTCCGACAGATGAAACTCTTCAAAGAACTTCGAGGCATTGTTTACCTTAAAGAATCTTTATTCAAGTAGCATAGCATCGGCAGGTACATAGTCAAAGCCAAAATCTGAATTCTCTTCCCCTCAGCACATAGTATCAAAGCACAATTCCCTCCTCTAATTAAGAGCCATAAATCACATTCTCCAATTAGTTTGAAATGCAGGCTTTCCCTCCAGTTCTTCAACCCACCACTTCTTATCATCTCTTCTTTCAAAAAACCTTGGTTCTCACCCTGGTTACAATATTGTTATGTCTAACTAAACTCCCATGCATATTCCTCCTCCTCCCCCTCCCCAGTATCCTGTAATTCTAACTCTAATTCTAAGAGTAAAACATAAGAAGGAAAATGGCTGCATCTCCATCTGTTGTCAAAGCAAGAACATCCGATGTTAGCAGCGTAGACATCAGGCATACAAGACATACAAGGCATACAAGACATACAAAATGCAACGTGTCACTGAGGATTTGTTTTCTGCATTCACCCTTTGACTTCTTTCTTGAAAATCTAGGTGCAGTCAGTGATGGACATGTTGAAAGGTTTCACTAGGACATTGCCACAATAGAAAAACAGTATCAGGGCAATTGGAATCATCAAAGCTGACTGGCAAGAAAGATGCAATAGACACTGAATATAGCAGCAAATCACTTTTAGTCCTGTTGAATTTATGCAGTGTGTTGGAAACATCATGCAATTAAATACATTATAGTCATTGAAAGTTAATTTCATATTTCTCAAGATTTCTACACGATACAGTCGTTCTGAGATTATATTTGTGTTCAGTTTGAAGGGCTCTATCATAATCACCAAAAGATTTTCAAGAAACAAAACTTTTGAAAAAAAAATATGCTATCCAATAATGCATTAATCACATCTTACTGCTCTTAAATTTCCTGGGATCAGTCAAAATTGCTTAGGTGAGCCACCAACGAACAGATATGAAAAATGAAATATTTCTTTGAAGTGGAAAAGTGTGGTGTGTGTTCTCTGAAATACCTAATCTTTAATTGCGACAAAGTTTCCCAATCCTCTATAAAGGTTCGCCACTCATGTGTGCAGTAGCTACATCAGCATTGATTGTTGTTATTGACTCCTTCCCATTGATTCTACTGAAGTTGCTTCAAGACATGTGCAAACATATTAGGCTACTAAATAAACAAAACACACTCCCTGCATTTTCTGCCTCCACTAATCTCTCCTTATTCTCAAGACAAATTGATCTATTGGCAGACAAATTATATAACAAAAGTGATATTTATGCATTCGGTAGCCACTACTGCTGCTACCATTCTAGCCTTAAAATAGTCTCAAATTATAATGATGCACTGTACATTCACATGGAAATAATAAAGACAGAGTAAATATGGCAGTCATAGGTTTTGCATATGATGATGAAAAATGCAACTGCTGGCCCAGAAGACATTCTTGTGATCCAAAATAATAAGTGTGTGTGTGTGTGTGTGTGTGTGTGTGTGTGTGTGTGTGTGTGTG
>NW_015392896.1:4654-7371 GCF_001527695.2 Protobothrops mucrosquamatus
GAGAGAGAGAGAGAGAGAGAGAGAGAGAGAGAGAGAGAGAGAGAGAGAGAGAGAGAACATATGTGTTGGAGATCAATCTAGGCTCTAAGCAGCTTCTCATCAGGATGTGAAATGAAGGACTATCTAGACAAGCTATTGAGTTTCAATGCCTTATCAACCAAACCAAATCAGATAATATCCTCTGAAGGGTTTCAGTTAATGCAAGATTCCCTAGAGGATTCTCACCATCTGCGCAAATGAGGCCATGAGAACTTTTCCATGACATTTGTACAAACAGTTGGAAGTCGTCCCAACTTAATTAATAAACTATTACTCACATACTGGCTTCACGCTTGCATTCCACACACACACAAAGAACACTCAAACAAAGCCATATGCTGATAGTTAATGGAATATAATCTATGCTAATGAATAGATGCACAGTTTAACTAGGGCTGATATATGCCGAGGCACATGGGGTAGGTCCAATTTGTAGCTCTTGTATGGTTTGCACAGATATTCTGCGCAGTCATGCTGATCCATGGGAGGTGAAAATGGGGCACTCTGTATGCATCAGAGCTTCCAGCAGTTCCATCACACACTAATCATCGTGATGGAAAAATAACGCCAATCTTTGGTTAATTGGTATACACCTTAAATGGCAGCTACAGGAATTCTGGGCCTATTTTAATTAGATAAGCTAATGACATCATTAGTCCATCACCATCTCTCATGCCACCTGCCCTCCCTTAGCGTCTTTAGATGTGATAATAAGAATACAAATGTCGGTAATTGGAAGGGCACCAAAATGGGAAGAGGATTTGCTCATGGGATCCTCCCAGCTAGACAAGGATCTTTCGCTAAGATGTTTTGTTTGTTTATTTTGTTTTAAATAGTTGGGAGTTTGTCTGCAAAAAGGAAACGGAAGAATAACTGATTGTTTCACCTTAAATCAGAGACAATTTTTCCTGAGGCAGAATGACCAAATGTTGACTTATTACTCAGCAATAGAATAAGTCTATAGGACTTCCCACTTTCATTAAGCATCATTAGTTCACACCAATGGGCAAAAACACAATTATATAATTCCCAGCTCTCCCAATTCCAAAAGAGTCTCTCTCTCTCTCTCCCTCTCTCCCTCTCCCTCTCCCTCTCCCTCTCCCTCTCTCTCTCTCTCGTATGTATGTATGTATGTATGTATGTATGTATGTATGTATGTGAGTACAATGGATGCCTATGGATTTGTATGTGCCTTCTTTCTCCCAATTGTAACATCAAAGCTTGAAATGCAAGTGGATAAAATATCTATGGACCTCTGAGAGGGAAAAAATATTTCAGGGGAAGAATTCCTTGCAGACCTATAATAACAATTGCAGAAATGTGGAAGTTCTCTACAGAAAGGCAAAATTAAAACCTGAGGAATTTTGAGGGAACACAAACGTTTTGATTAGATTACTTCATCAATGTTCCATGCAGCATTGCTGTTCTCTATACTATTATCTATGTAAACAACCTTTGCATTTCTGCTTTAATGATGGGATTTTTTTATCATTGTTCATTTACATTCTACTGGCTTTCTTTTAGTATTTAGTATTTCAGTATTCAAAGTGGACATTGGGGTCACTTATCAATGTGTAGATAATAGAAACATGGTCATAAGGAGAACCTGATTGTGGAGAACATCTATATTCTTTCTTAGCTGAGTAACATTTTGAGGAAAGCATAAACCTCACCACTTTTGTTTATATGTTGGGATTTTGTGTGCAGGTTGAAAGGGGTGGAGGCTGCAGTGTGATGCCCATACGACAACACAAGAATTTACAGGTCTGTGAGGGGTTCCTCTGCTCCCTGATGCTGCAACGGTCATAAGTGTGAAAAATAGTCATAAGTCACTTTTTTAAATTCATAACTTTGAATGGTCACTAAATGAATTGTTGTAAGCTGATGACAACTTGTACCATTTTAGGAATGAGGATCCCTTCCTCCTCTTCCTCCCCCCTCCCCATCTCTTTTTATTGGGTTCATTTTGTTTTGCAATCTCAGCCTTTCCAAGATAACATCAGCCTCTGTATCATGATCTTCCTTCTTGATGATGCATAAGTGCTTAGATTCCTATCAGCAACATCCACGGGAGGGAGTGAAAATGTTAAGCCGATGGTCAAAGCAGCATGACTAAAGCCCTGCTCCTTTTGTACATATCTGTAATACTGACATATGTGCAAAAGGGCCGGAGATTCCTTTGTATTACTGAAATTACAATCTTGACTTCTTTTTTTTCTCCAGCCCATCTTGTTGGATAGCTCTAGTTCAGAGGTCCCCAACCTTTTGGGGACCAGGACCAGTTCTGTGAAGAGAGGTTTTTCCATGGACCGTAGGGCGCGGGGTTTTGTGTGCTGCCTGCATCCTGTAGATGGGGCTTTACTTGTTTGTGGGGACCGGTTGCTGGCATGCTGCGGCCCGGTACTGGTACATGGACTGGAGGTTGGGGACCCCTGCTCTAGTTCACACAACCTCTTAGACCAGGGGTGTCAAACTGCCGGCCCGGAGACTTCCGGTGGCAGGCGATTTCGCTGGTCGCAGCTGTTTGCTGCCTCCCGCCTGTTTTGCGTAAAAGCCGGTTTGACAGCCAGCATCTGCTGTCAAACGGCTTGATACCTTTCCCCTGGGCATAAGGGGATCGGTGAGCTGCCCGGGGTAGGAGTTGAGTTCCCGAGTCGTCCTATATGGACGATGTAGGC
>NW_015392896.1:9674-11222 GCF_001527695.2 Protobothrops mucrosquamatus
TTTATTAATACGGAGGAGATGGATTGTTTAAGTTTAGAGTTTGGAGTTAGAGATATTAATATTTGTTTACTTGTAGTTGAATGTTAGCCTAGGTTTGGTTTGGGAAGTCCGGGGGGTGGGGGGATGGGATAAATCATTGTGTAATACTTGTGATGTATTTCTTCTTTTATGATAAAAACAATAAAATTCTATATTGAAACTGCCGGCCCGCAGGCCGGACGTGTCACGTTGGAGCCACGCCCACCCCATTGCCGGCAATGGCAAAATTGGCCCAATACGTTATGCGACGTCACATGACGTCGCAAGTTTGACATGCCTGTCTTAGACTATGCTCAAACGGGTGAAGTAATTTGTGGTTCCTGCAAGCTGTTATATTTGCTATTGACCAGTAGGAGGCACTATACAACTGGTTTTGTCCTTGTATTGAGCTATAGATGATATAGATAGATAATTTCTATATAGATATAGCAATTAATATGGAATAGATGTGTATATATAAGAATCAGTTTGGTATGGTTGTTAAACATCAGGCTAAAAACCAAAGACCCATGAGTTCTAACCCCATTTTAATAACTAAGCCAGCCTTGTGATCTTGGGCCAATCACTTTCCCTAAGCCCTAGGTAGCAGGCAATGGCAAGTCACTTCTGAAATCTTGCCCAATATATTAATCCAGGAGTCAACACTGACATATACATTCATACATACATACAAAATATACATACATACATACATACATACATACACACACAAAGGCCTCTGGAAAGATAATATAGTAATGTTCTTCATACTACTATTATTTTTATTGTGTGTGTGAGGATGATCTTCAATAAAGATGGACAGTCTAAAACTGCTGGAAACTTAATAGCTTAAGTCCTAATCAAGGCCTTAAAAATTATTAAGATAGAATCGAAGAATATAGTTCAAGCAGGATTTTTTTTAGGGTACTCAGTTATTATTATTACTTAATAAATATTTATAGGTTGTCTGACTCCCAATTATGCAGACAACCTATAAGGAAAACAAAGTACAATACAAAAAACACAAAAGCAACACAAAGCATAAGAAAAATGATGGCAAAGAAAAGAAACCTAGAGGGGAACAATAAAAGGAGTATTAGTCATGCTTGCCAAAGGCCTGGGGAAAAGGCCAGGTCTTTAGAGCCCTTTGAAATACTAGCATTGCTACAGAGAGAGCACACTTCCGGGGGCCAGACGGATGGCATTGTTTAATCGATGGAACTCACAAATGCATCAACCCTGCTAGATCAACCTGGCTGGGCAGATACTATGGGAGACAGTGGTCCCTCAAGTACCAGACCTTATGCTACATGGGGCTTTATAGGTAGCTACTGTTGTGGCTCCGTCCTGTGGGTCCCTCTCATCAGAGGAGGAAGGCTCTGAACATGAAGGAGAGGAGATGGCCAGGCCTCCCTCTCCAGGACCTTCCCCTCTGGTGCGGCCTTCGGTGCCTTCCGCCGAAGAGGAGATTGGCCAGGAGCCAGGTGCTTCTGGGATTGGCCAGGAGCCCGGTGCTTCTGGGATTGGCCA
>NW_015392896.1:12917-16439 GCF_001527695.2 Protobothrops mucrosquamatus
GACCCTATACCATTTCAGACAAGTGGTTGTCCACTCTCTTTTTGAAAGCCTCCAGTGATGGAGCACCCACAGCCTCTGGAAGCAAGTTATTCCAAATAATAATAATAATAATAATAATAATAATAATAATAATAATAATAATAATAATAATAATAATAATAATAATAATAATAATAATAATAATAATAATAATAATAATGTTGGAAGGGACCTTGGAGGTATCGAGTCCAACCCCCTGCTCAGGCAGAAAACCCTATACCATTTCGGACAGATGGCTGTCCAGTCTCTTCTTAAAAACTTCCAGTGTTGGAGCATTCACCGCTTCTGGAGGCAGGCTGTTCCACTGTTTAATTATTCTAACTGATTAGTTTCCACCCGTTGCTTCTTGTCCTGCCCTCAGATGCTTTGGAGAATAGCTTGACTCCCTCTTTCTTGTGGCAGTCCCTGAGATATTGGAACACTGCTATCATGTCCCCCCTCATCCTTCTCTTTGTTAATAGTGGTAAAGTTGGAAGGGACCTTGGAGGTCATCTAGTCCAACCCCCTGCTCAGGCAGGAAACCCTATACCATTTCGGACAAATGGCTGTCCAGTCTCTTCTTAAAAACTTCCAGTGTTGGAGCATTCACCGCTTCTGGAGGCAGGTTGTTCCACTGGTTAATTGTCCTCACTGTCAGGAAGTTGCTCCTTAATTCCAGGTTGCTTCTCTCTTTGATCAGTTTCCAACCATTGTTTCTTGTCCTGCCCTCTGGTGCTCTGGTGAACAAAGTGACCCTCTCTTCTTTGTGGCAGTCCCTCAGATACTGGAATACTGCTATCATTTCACCCCTGTTTCTTCTTTTCTTTAGACTAGCCAAACCCAAGTCCTGCATTCTTCATATGTTTTAGTCTCCAGGCTTTTGATCATCTTAGTTGCTCTTCTCTGATTTTTTTCCAAACTCCCAACATTTTTTTTGTGATATGGTGACAAAAATTGGCTGCAGTATTCCAGGTGTGGTCTTACTAGGGTAATAGTCTTAGGCATTACACAGTTCATTCAGGACTTATCAATACCTCCTCATCCCTTAGATTTTGAAATTTCCACTTTCTTGTTCTGCTCAGTGGTTGCAACATAATATAAAATATGAACCCGTTGCCAAGCATCCAAATTTTGATAATGTGATCGCGGGGATGCTGCAACAGTTGTAAGTGTGAAAAACAGTCATAAGTCACTTTTTTCAGTGCCATTGTAACTTTGGAGATTCACTGAACAAAGGATTGTAAATTGAGAACTTCCTGTTTCCCCACCTAGAATCAAATGAATTCAATCTGGAATCTGAACAGGACTGTAGTTGGGTATTGAGTTGCTAGCATTTTGGACAAGTCAGATGGCAGCTAGAAAAAACTAAAAAAAAAAAAAGTATTTATTTAAATTCTTCCAGAAAATAATGGTGGGGCAGAGCAGGAATCTGCCCAGACTATCTAAGCCTTTTCAGATTGCCAGAAAGCCATATCTATACTTCTTTAGGGAAAGAAAAAATAAAGTCAGAAGAGGAATATGTGAGCTTCACCATTTATATTTAGTCATCTTGCCCAAAGCTATTACTTCCTGCTATTTAGTGATATTACTGAACAATTGTACTAATCTATAAGATGAAGAAATTCAGTTATAATAGGTACTTGCATTAGGAAAGTGGCTTAAGTACCACAGGGCAACAAGCATACCTATATTCTTTAGGGGCCATAATTGTAAGAATTGCAAATTCAAAAAGCAATCTGGAAACTGTTTAGAGGAGCCATTATAGAAAAGTTATTTCAGTTCTTAAAACTTGACATTGTTTGCAGAGGGCTTACATACCTTGCCTCAAATACTCCAATTTTAAGCTTTGTTCATTTATTTTCTATTGCCCTCATAAATTGGGAGTTCTGTAATAGCTGAGCTCAAACGTTTTTTTTTATTATTATTGTTAATGTCAATAGTGGAAATTAAGAAACAGAGGGCTCCATTCTGTTCAGTGGACCAGCCCCTCTCTGAACAATTCCATCCCTTTCATGGATAACTAACATTGTGCTATAAATTATTCTGGAGGTGAACAAATAAGTTCACTGCTGTTTAAAAATTGGTGAGGATATTGCCTGTTGATTTTTACAGGAAAAGCCAGTCAGACATTTCAGATTTGATTTAGATACACTTGATTGAAAGGGGAAAAGAGTAAGACATGCGGTTTTGTAGATGTTGTGTCTTGTTCGAAGAGTTTTCGTTCTCAGTAAGGATTCAACAATCGTTCCCAAAGATGGATACCATTTATAATTTCAAATGATGTTGTAGGGCTCCAAATAAAAGCAAATAAGAACAAAATTTCTGTTTATAAAATAGAAAAAAATGTCCAAAATCTTGCGAGTTGCTATGGGAAAACAAAATTATGCTATGGGAAAACAAAAAGTGAAATGTGGCTAATTCATAAGATTACAGCTTATTATTATGATTGGTCATACAGTTATCCAGATGTTTACATTGGATCTGGCATTTCCATTTACTTGATGAGTTTATCCATTCAGTTGTATCCGATTCTTGGCAATTCTATCTTCCAATCTTGCACTACTTCTTTGAGTTGTTTTAATGCTCTGGCTCATATCAACTTCGATGGTGTCCAGCCATCTTTGGCAGCCTGGTTTCCTTTTCCCACCACTCTTCCTAATATAATTGCTTTTTCCACCACTCTTCCTAATATAATTGCCCTGCATGACATTGCCCTGCATGACATGGCCCAAAAAAATGAGATGAAGTTTTGTGATTTTTTAATTCACTTATTGAATCTTTCCAGGGACTTGAGATAGGCAGAATTTGTTGTTTGATAGTGTTATAGGTATTGTTGCAAGATGTAAAGCTGCCTTTTGCAATTGACTGATGGTGATTTTATCAATGCTGATGCTATTCAAATGGTTTTCCAAAGGTTTTTGGGATTGCACCCTTTGCTTTCTTTTAACACAGACATTCTACTGCTATATTATTATTATTATTATTATTATTATTATTATTGTTGTTGTTGTTGTTGTTGTTGTCGTTGTCATTATTAATAATAATAATCTCACAGTCAGCCAGATGTTCAGACTGGGTTTGGCATTTTTGTTTATCTATTGAGTCCTTACCAAGGGCCTAGGATAGGCAGATGTGAATGTTTGATGGTGTTACAGATATTGTTGCAGGATGGAAGCTATTCCCAGTAAAACTGCCTTTTGCAATTGACTGATGGTGAATCTGTCAATGCCAATGGTATTCAAATGGTGCTCTAGTTGTTTTGGGATTGCACCCAAAGCACCTATTACTATTGGTACTACCCTTGCTTGCCTTTGCCGCAAATAGAAATAGAACGATTGTGGCAAAGGCAAGTAAGGATAGTACCAATAGTAATAGGTGCCTTGGCTACAATCCCAAAACAACTACTACTACTACTACTACTACTACTACTACTACTACTATATTCTTCTTCTTCTTCTTCTCCTTCTTCTCCTTCTCCTCCTCCTCCTCCTCCTCCTCCTCCTC
>NW_015392897.1:0-1190 GCF_001527695.2 Protobothrops mucrosquamatus
TTTTTGTGCTCTGGAGGTGAAAATTCTTTTTGACCTGAACGTAAAAAACGGACGTAAAAATGGAACTCGGGGTTAAATTTCATGCTTAAATATGGTGCTTTTGGTAGTTTTTAAAAATTGAGCCGTTTAGGTCTCCCGAGAAGGAAATTCCTGATGCCGGGGTCAGGGATTTTTGTGCTCCGGAGGTGAAATTTTTTTTCCACCTAAATGTAAAAACACACACCAAAATGGGATTCGGGGTTAAATTTCATACTTAAAAATGGTGTTTTTGGTACTTTCTAAAAATTGAGCCATTTAGGAGTCCAGGGAAGGAAATTCGTGATGCCGGGGTCAGGGATTTTTGTGCTCCAGAGGTGAATTTTTTTTTGACCCAAATGTAAAAACGGACGTCAGAATGGGATTCGGGGTTCAATTTGATGCTTAAAAATGGTGCTTTTTGTAGTTTCTAAAAATTGACCCATTTTGGTGTCTGGGGAATGAAATTCGTGATGCCGGGGTAAGGGATTTTTGTGCTCTGGAGGTGAAAAGTATTTTTTGACCCGAATGTAAAAACGGACGTCAGAATTTAATTCTGGGTTAAATTTCATGCTTAAAAATGGTGCTTTTTGAAGTGTTTAAAAATTGAGCCATTTTGGTGTCTGGGGAATGAAATTCCTGTTGCCGGGGTCAGGGATTTTTGTGCTCCAGAGGTGAAATTTTTTTTGACCCAAATGTAAAAACGGACGTCAAAATGGGATTCGGGGTTCAATTTCATGCTTAAAAATGGTCCTTTTTCTAGTTTCTAAAAATTGAGCCGTTTTGGTGTCCGGGGAAGGAAATTCCTGATGCCGGGGTCAGGGATTTTTGTGCTCCGGAGGTGAATTTTTTTTTTTGACCCAAATGTAAAAACGGATGTCAGAATATAATTCGGGGTTAAATTTCATGTTTAAAATGGTGCTTTTTTGTAGTTTCTAAAAATTGAGCCATTTAGGTGTCCGTGGAAGGAAATTTGTGATGCCGGGGTCAGGGATTTTTGTGCTCTGGAGGTGAAAATTATTTTTTGACCCGAATGTAAAAACGGACGTCAGAATTTAATTCGGGGTTAAATTTCATGCTTAAAAATGGTGCTTTTTGAAGTGTTTAAAAATTGAGCCATTTTGGTGTCCGTGGAAGGAAATTCCTGATGCCGGTGTCAGGGATTTTTGTGCTCT
>NW_015392897.1:5238-6315 GCF_001527695.2 Protobothrops mucrosquamatus
TTTTTGTGCTCTGGAGGTGAAAATTCTTTTTGACCTGAACGTAAAAAACGGACGTAAAAATGGAACTCGGGGTTAAATTTCATGCTTAAATATGGTGCTTTTGGTAGTTTTTAAAAATTGAGCCGTTTAGGTCTCCTGAGAAGGAAATTCCTGATGCCGGGGTCAGGGATTTTTGTGCTCCGGAGGTGAAATTTTTTTTCCACCTAAATGTAAAAACACACACCAAAATGGGATTTGGGGTTAAATTTCATACTTAAAAATGGTGTTTTTGGTACTTTCTAAAAATTGAGTCATTTAGGAGTCCAGGGAAGGAAATTCCTGATGCCGGGGTCAGGGATTTTTGTGCTCCAGAGGTCAATTTTTTTTTGACCCAAATGTAAAAACGGACGTCAAAATGGGATTCGGTGTTCAATTTCATGCTTAAAATGGTGCTTTTTGTAGTTTCTAAAAATTGAGCAGTTTAGGTGTCAAGGGAAGGAAATTTGTGATGCCGGGGTCAGGGATTTTTGTGCTCCGGAGGTGAAAATTATTTTTTGACCCGAATGTAAAAACGGACATCAGAATTTAATTCGGGGTTAAATTTCATGCTTAAAAATGGTGCTTTTTCTAGTTTCTAAAAATTGAGCCGTTTTGGTGTCCGGGGAAGGAAATTCCTGATGCCGGGGTCAGGGATTTTTGTGCTCCGGAGGTGAATATTTTTTTTTGACCCAAATGTAAAAACGGATGTCAGAATTTAATTCGGGGTTAAATTTCATGCTTAAAAATGGTGCTTTTTTGTAGTTTCTAAAAATTGAGCCGTTTAGGTGTCCGTGGAAGGAAATTTGTGATGCCGGGGTCAGGGATTTTTGTGCTCTGGAGGTGAAAATTATTTTTTGACACGAATGTAAAAACGGACGTCAGAATTTAATTCGGGGTTAAATTTCATGCTTAAAAATGGTGCTTTTTGTAGTTTCTAAAAATTGAGCTGTTTTAGTGTCCGGGGAAGGAAATTCCTGATGCCGGTGTCAGGGATTTTTGTGCTCTGGAGGTGAAAATTCTTTTTGACCTGAACGTAAAAAACGGACGTAAAAATGGAAC
>NW_015392897.1:10494-11555 GCF_001527695.2 Protobothrops mucrosquamatus
TTTGAAGTGTTTAAAAATTGAGCCGTTTTGGTGTCCGTGGAAGGAAATTCCTGATGCCGGTGTCAGGGATTTTTGTGCTCTGTAGGTGAAAATTCTTTTTGACCTGAACGTAAAAAACGGACGTAAAATGGAACTCGGGGTTAAATTTCATGCTTAAATATGGTGCTTTTTGTAGTTTTTAAAAATTGAGCCATTTTGGGGTCTGGGGAATGAAATTCCTGTTGCCGGGGTCAAGGTTTTTTGTGCTCCGGAGGTGAATTTTTTTTTTTGACCCAAATGTATAAACAGACGTCAGAATGGAATTCGGGGTTAAATTTCATGCTTAAAAATGGTGCTTTTTGTAGTTTCTAAAAATTGAGCCGTTTTGGTGTCCGGGGACGGAAATTCCTGATGCCGGGGTCAGGGATTTTTGTGCTCCGGAGGTGAATTTTTTTTTTTACCCAAATGTAAAAACGGATGTCAGAATTTAATTCGGGGTTAAATTTCATGCTTAAAAATGGTGCTTTTTTAAGTGTTTAAAAATTGAGCCATTTTGGTGTTTGGGGAATGAAATTCCTTTTGCCGGGGTCAGGGATTTTTGTGCTCCGGAGGTGAAATTTTTTTTTTGACCCAAATGTAAAAACGGACGTCAGAATTTAATTCGGGGTTAAATTTCATGCTTAAAAATGGTGCTTTTTGAAGTGTTTAAAAATTGAGCCATTTTGGTGTTTGGGGAATGAAATTTCTGTTTCCGGAGTCAGGGATTTTTTTCCTCTGGAAGAGAAATTTGGTTTTGACACAAATGTAAAAATGGATGTCAGAATGGGTGCTTTTGTAGTTTCTAAATATTGAGCCATTTTGGTGTCCAGGGAAGGAAATTCCTGATTTTTGTGCTCCGGAGGTGAAAATATTTTTTTTACCCAAATGTAAAAACGGACGTCAGAATGGGATTTGGGGTTCAATTTGATGCTTAAAAATGGTGCTTTTTGTAGTTTTAAAAAATTGAGCCGTTTTTCGTGTCCAGGGTAGGAAATTCCTGATGCCGGGATCAGGGATTTTTGTGCTCCGGAGGTGAAAATCTT
>NW_015392897.1:15433-16439 GCF_001527695.2 Protobothrops mucrosquamatus
GCTTTTTGTAGTTTCTAAAAATTGAGCCGTTTAGGTGTCAAGGGAAGGAAATTTGTGATGCCGGGGTCAGGGATTTTTGTTCTCCGGAGGTGAAAATTATTTTTTGACCCGAATGTAAAAACGGACGTCAGAATTTAATTCGGGGTTAAATTTCATGCTTAAAAATGGTGCTTTTTTAAGTGTTTAAAAATTGAGCCATTTTGGTGTTTGGGGAATTAAATTCCTGTTGCCGGGGTCAGGGATTTTTGTGCTCCAGAGGTGAAATTTCTTTTGACCCAAATGTAAAATCGGACGTCAAAATGGGATTCGGGGTTCAATTTCATGCTTAAAAATGGTGCTTTTTCTAGTTTCTAAAAATTGAGCCGTTTTGGTGTCCGGGGAAGGAAATTCCTGATGCCGGGGTCAGGGATTTTTGTGCTCCGGAGGTGAAATTTTTTTTTTCACCTAAATGTAAAAACACACACCAAAATGGGATTTGGGGTTAAATTTCATACTTAAAAATGGTGTTTTTGGTACTTTCTAAAAATTGAGCCATTTAGGAGTACAGGGAAGGAAATTCCTGATGCCGGGGTCAGGGATTTTTGTGCTCCAGAGGTGAATTTTTTTTTGACCCAAATGTAAAAATGGACGTCAAAATGGGATTCGGGGTTTAATTTCATGCTTAAAATTGGTGCTTTTTGTAGTTTCTAAAAATTGAGCCGTTTTGGTGTCCGGGGAAGGAAATTTGTGATGCCGGGGTCAGGGATTTTTGTGCTCTGGAGGTGAAAATTCTTTTTGACCTGAACGTAAAAAACGGACGTAAAATGAAACTCGGGGTTAAATTTCATGCTTAAATATGGTGCTTTTTGTAGTTTTTAAAAATTGAGCCATTTTGGTGTCTGGGGAATGAAATTCCTGTTGCCGGGGTCAGGGTTTTTTGTGCTCCGGAGGTGAATTTTTTTTTTGACCCAAATGTATAAACGGACGTCAGAATGGAATTCGGGGTTAAATTTCATGCTTAAAAATG
>NW_015392898.1:0-7838 GCF_001527695.2 Protobothrops mucrosquamatus
AAAGCACTATGAAGCAGTATTATAAGTCTAAGTGCTATTGCTGTTGCTATCAAAAAGGGGCAATCCTCTATACACTTGGGACGATGACAAAGTCTAAAGGTTCATAGCGCTGGACTGACTTTTATGATCTTTCTGGCTGTGATCATTAAGCAAATTTGCCTTTCCCTCGTCGAAGTTCAGTAGTGGGATTCAGCCAGTTCGCACTGGTTCGGGAGAACTGATAGCTAAATTTACTTGAATTCGGAGACCTGGCTGGCTTCTGAAATAATAATAATAATAATAAAGTTGGAAGGGACCTTGGAAGTCATCTAGTCCAACCCCCTGCTCAGGCAGGGAACCCTATACCATTTCGGACAAGTGGCTGTCCAGTCTCTTCTTAAAAACTTCCAGTGTTGGACCATTCACCGCTTCTGGAGGCAGGTTGTTCCACTGGTTATGTCAACGCTGCAAATACTGTATATTCTTGCTTTGACAATATGCAGAACTGTCTGGTATTTATATAGTTAAACCAGTAACTGGGAAAGAGGGAGGAGCATAAGGATAGCCCGGGAGAAAGAAACCGGAAGTAAATCACATCTTCCAAGTTGATTGGAAGATGTGAACCATGACCCTACAATAAGGGAGTGGGAAATGCTTGGAATGTTATGCGTAACGGAAGAGAAGCCAGACCTAAGCATTTCCACCATGCTGTACTGACGTCTCTGTAACCTTAATAAATGTTTTTAGGAGAAAATATGCCTGAAAGTCCTTTTAAGTGTTTCGTTAATCAGACAAATGACAGGTTAATTGTTCTAACTGTCAGGAAGTTTCTCCTTAGTTCTAGGTTGCTTCTCTCCTTCATTAGTTTCCATCAGTTGCTTCTTGTCCTGCCTTCAGGCGCCTTGGAGAATAGCTTGACTCCCTCTTCTTTGTGGCAGCCCCTGAGATATTGGAACACTGCTATCATGTCCCCCCTCGTCCTTCTCTTCGTTAAACTAGACATACCCAATTCCAGCAACCGTTCCTTATATGTTTTACCCTCCACGTCTGGAAGTCTGTTCTAGGCATCAGAGGCCTGGAGGAGGCCTCCCAGGCTTAGAACGCTCCACCAGAAGTGCATTGATGCCACTTCCGGAAGTCTGTTCTAGACATCCTGCATCACATAATAGAACCAGTTGTTCAGGTATTTGAATCCCACCACTGTCGAGGTTGCTTATCAGAAGCCATTTGGGAAGGTCGCAAGTGGTGATCATGTGATCCTGGGACACTGCAACCATCATAAATACTTTCCAGTGGCCAAGCACCTGAATCACGATCATGTGAACATGGGGAATGTGAGGATCAGTTGTAACTCCCTTTCTTCAGTCCCACCATAACATTGAATGGTCACTAAACAAGTGATTGAAAGTTGAGGACTATCTGTATGCTCTGTTAAATAGTATACCTGCATTTGGCATCAGATGGCAGCTCTTCAACAACCTTGTCTGGTCCTTGGTGAGGATGGCAGAAGAGATTATTGGCAGTTCCCTCCCTTCCATTCAGGACATGGCACGTAAGCGATGTTTGAGCAGGGTCCGCAGAATTGACTGCGACGCTACACATCCTCTTCAAGACCTGTTTTTCTTGTTACTTTCTGGGGGGGAGGAGGCTTCATGGTATCCGAAGCAGAACATCCAGATTCAGTCACAGTTTTCTTCTATATAGCATCAAGCCTGTGAACTCTCAAGTTTCCTCTCTCCACTATGTGTTCAAAATAGACAGTGATTAATATTTATATGTATGTATATATGTGCATATAGCATGTGTATATGTGTGTTATGTATGTGTATGGGTAGCTATATACTTTCTTTTGAGAGCAGGCAACAGAATTTCACTTTTAATGTGGGCCAGTGTGCTCATAGTAAAAAGTTACAATAAAGGTCATCTTATCTTATCTTATCTTATCTTATCTTATCTTATCTTATCTTATCTTATCTTATCTTATCTTATCCTATCCTATCCTATCCTATCCTATCCTATCCTACCTTATCTTACCCCATCCTATCTCATCTCATATCATCTTATCTTATCTTGTCTCGCCTCATCTCATCTTGTCTCGTCTCATCTCATCTCATCATCTCATCTCATCTTATATCTTATATCTTATATCTTATATCTTATATCTTATATCTTATATCTTATATCTTATATCTTATATCTTATCATCTGCGAAAGCTAAGCAGGGCTGGTATAGAAGAGCAGGCAGAGTTGGAGGGTGGAGTTAAAGACATCCCCAGTTTAGAGTCCTTGAATTGCCTCAAGAAATCTAAGCCCCCCCCCCAATTGAATTCCATCAGCCTTTACCTAGCACCAACTTAGTGCGGACCATTAGTTGACCAGATTCTTGTGTATAGGTTTCAACAAATCGTTTATGCTATAAACAAACCAAATAGTCCTGATTCTTTGTGCCTGACAGTTGATCCTGGCTAGTACCTGGATGGGAGACCACCAGGAAATCCCTGAGCCATAGTACCAAATAGGAAATTGGGGCGGGGGTGAAGGAGTGGGGAATGGAAAAAAGCAACGGAAAACCATTCTCAAGTAAACTGTTAGTATTGAAAAATATAATGATGAATTTATTCATTGGTTTATGGATTTGGAGCAGGGCTCACAGGTTAAGGATGCTGAGACAGCCCAGGTTCAAGACCTGAATGCTGAGCTCCTGGTTACTTGCCCAGCTCCTACCCACCCAGCAGTTCAAAAGCGTGAAAATGTAAGTAGATAAATAGGTACCACTTCAGCAGGAAGGAAACAGCATTCCGTGCACCTTGGTGTATAGTCATGCTGGCCACGTGATCACAGAAATGTCTTTGGACAATGCTGGATCCCTCGGCTAAGAAATGGAGATGAGCATCACCCCCTAGAATCAGAAATGACTGGAATTTATCTTTACCTTTATTGGTTGGGAGAATTTATAGAGCTTCAAGACATGAGGTTGCTGGAACCAATGCCATAAATTCGGAAGGAAGGGAAATCATATACATATATACTCTGTATTATCCTCTTAGGTTTATTTCCTTGTGAATTCAGAGTCAGAAAAACAGAGTTGGAAGGAACCTTGGAGGTCATCTAGTCCAACCCCCTGCTCAGGGAGGAAACTCTGTACCATTTCAGGCAAATGGCTGTCCAGTCTCTTATTTAAAAACCTCCAGTGTTGGAGCATCCACAATTTCTGAAGGCAAGTCGCTCCACTGATTAATTATTCTAATTGTCTGGAAATTTCTCCTTAGTTCTAGGATGGTTCTCTCCTTGATCAGTTTCCATTGTCCTGCCTTTAGGTGCTTTGGAGAATAGGTTGACCTCCTGTTCTTTAGGGCAGCCCCTTAGATTTTAGAGTCTAAAATTTGGGTTCCAGAAGTGTCCTGACTGACTTTTATGTCTGTTTCCATATGCAAATATGTATGATTAAATGCTTGCATTGCCAAAACAGTGCAATAAAATCAAATAAAGTAAAATAAATTTGGAAGTGAGTGTCGGAAGTAGAGAAACGATCAGTTTTCCTTGTTTTACATTTTGTCAATACTTTTAATGTTGATCCAATGCTGCCATCTAGTGGCCAAACGTTGGTAAAGTACTGGTGAAAATGCTGTTCCTATCTGAATAGTAACAGTAAACAGAGTTGGAAAAGGACCTTGAAGCTTTTAGCTTTTCTAGCTTTTTTCCTCTGCCAAAGACTGAAAGGGATTGGGATCTACACATGAGATCTAAAATAGAATATATCTAAGTGGATAGAATATGTATTTTGAACATAAGATATTGTAATGATTTGAGATAAAAAAAATGGTTTTATAAAATCTAGAAATATAAATATCGAAATAAGAATGTTATATTGTCTTATTAGTTTGTTAAGATATATGGTAGAATTTACATATAAGGTTTATATTTTAAATATTAGATTATATGAGGAATTGTGATAAAGGAATTGTGATTAATTAAAATTTGAAAAAAAATATTAAGCATTAAATTAAAATATTAAGGGGAAATTAATCAACAGGTTACTGATTTGCTAAAAGTTTGAATGTTTACAGATAACTAAGACTTGAATTTAAGATATTGTCATGAGTTGAGACACAGGTTAAATAAAACCTATATTTATTTATTTTTCTCTCTTTCTGGAAAGAAAGAAAGGAAGGAAGTAGAAAAAGAAAAAAAAATATTAGCCCTAAATATGAGATAGGAGACTGAGAAATTGGGATCATTTAAAATCCGGAAATGATAAAGATTAAACGTTAAATTTAAATATCAATGGGAAAGTAAAGTTAAGAAAAACTTATTAGGTTATTGTCTAAAAGATGGAATGTCAAATTAATTAAGATATGTATAGACTGAAGATTATTGATGAATACTAGAAAGGTATTTTTTGTTTGATTGATAGAATAAGAACTGTATTGATCTGAATATGACAGTAGATATTATGGGGAAAAGGGAGGGAAATAGTTGTTGTAATATTTTGAGATTTGTACTGATGATACTCAACTGTAATGGAACTACGGTGCTCAACCGCCATGCTACTTTTCAAATATGTAAATGTAATATTGGAAAATTAATAAAAAAACTTGGGGGAAAACAAATGAAAAGGACCTTGGAGGTCATCTAGTCCAGTGCTTTTCAACCTTTTCACAGAGTTTACCACTTTTAGGGTATGCCAATATTCGAGTACCACCAGTCGCCTAGCAAGTTGTCAAAAATTTGATGACCAAAAAAAAAAAAAAAAGAATAAAGTAATAAAGTACAGGTAGTCCTCGACTTACAACAGTTTGCTTAGTGACTGTTCGAAGTTACAACGGCACTGAAAAGGCTGACTAATGACCATTTTTTCACACTTATGACTGTTGCAGCATCCCCGGGGTCACATGATTTACATTCAGGTGCTTGGCAACTGACTCATATTTATGATGGTTGCAGTGTCCTGGGGTCACGTGATCCCCTTTTGCAACTTTCTGACAAGCAAAGTCAGTGGGGAAGCCAGATTCATTTAAGAACCGTGTTACTTATTTAACAACTGCAGTGATTCACTTAACAAATGTGAATCAAGAAAGGTCATAAAATGGGACAAAACTCATTTAATAAATTTAACAAACATAAATTTTGGGCTTAATTGTGGTTGTAGGTTGAGGACTATCTTTACACCCACTTGCCACATTTTTAATGGGAAACTTGTGCCTGTTTCTCTGACATAAATCTTTGCACTGTTCTATCCCCTTCTCTCCCTCTGCTTGTCTCAAAGAAGTCTCTGCTCTTCTCTGTCTCTCTTTTTCCATCCCCTTCTCTTTCCCACTCATCTGTTTTTCCTCTCCCTTTCCCTCCAAAACCTCCTTTTATATCCTCTCCTCTCCCCCCCCCCCACTCCTTTTCTCTTCGGTGTAAATGTCATGGTTCCGACCTTCAAAAGAACTTCGAGGCATTGTTTACCTTAAAGAATCTTTATCTGAGTAGCATAGCATCGGCACTAACACAGTCGAAGCCGAAATCTGAATTCCCCTCCCCTGAGCACATAGTATCAAAGCACAATTCCCTCCTCCAATTAACAGTCATAAGTGAATTATGTGGTTATTAAGCGAATCTGACTTCCCCCATTGTCTTTGCTTGTCAGAAGCTAGCTGGGAAGAGTGATCACATGACTCCAGGATACTGAAACCATTACCAATACATGCTGAATGTTTATCACATGATCATGGGGATGCTATGACCGTCATAAGTATGAGGTTCAGTTGTAAGTCATTTTTAGTGTTATTGTAACTTTGGTCTTTAAACAAATGTTTGTACGTAAAGGACTACCTATAAATATTTTATAGTGCCCCCACAGGACAACAGAGGGTAATGCACCCAACCTAGCAACCATGAAGAGCCCACAAAATTTCAGAATTAGAATGGAGGAGAGATAAGAACCAGATACCCGTATATGCCCGCTTAAGAATGAATTTGGATAATTGGCTTAGACTGCCTGAATATCAATATCTGAGATACACTACTTAATATTACATTTTCAAACCCTAATTATAGCCAATTATAACCAATCTTTGGTCACCTAACCATTGCACCACCACGGAGTACCTGTATAAAGTTGTGATAGCAAAATCTTACAGTCCTGATTTTGCTTCTCCCCTCCCTTCCTTTATCTTCATGGGAACTAGGAAGAGTCTTGTCTGAAAATCATACACAGGTTACTGTTCTGCCCCAGAGTCAGATTTCTCTTATCTAACCATGGTCTTGATAGTGCCTTTTCTTCCTATTCCTCAAAGTTATTCCTTCTTATTACATCTGAGATACCTACAGGAATTCTTGGTATCAGATTACATATGCAGGAATGTTATGGTTAGTTCTACTTTCCTCAATTCCAAATGAGCCATCAGTGGCACTTAGGAGATACCTCGTTCATGAGAATCTTCCTGTAGGTGCAGATTGATCACAAATGCTACAAAGTCCTTGGCCTTCTTGGAGAAGCTGTGGAAACTTACATGCTCAGTCAAACTAATTAAGGAGCAATTTCCTGACAGTTAGAACAATTAATTGGTAGAACAGCTTGCCTTCAGAAGAAGTGGGTGTTCCGTCACTGGAGGTTTTCAAGGAGAGATTGGACAGCCATTTGTCTGGAACAATAGGGTCTCCTGCTTGAGCAGGGGGTTGGACTAGAAAACCTCCAGGGTCCATTCCAACTCTGTTGTTCTGTATTCTAATCAACCTTTACCTGGATTTCCCTCCCCCCCCCCAAAATGTTTTGGATTGTTTGGCTCTCAGCTGTTGGCTGAGGATATTTTCCAAACCATCTGACTTTTTCTAACAGGATCTGCTCTCTCTAGGTGTTGTATTGTGGGGTGAGTATCAAAGACAGAAAGATGTTGGGGGAAAGGAAGCTAATGATTGGATCATCAGATTGAAGAAGAGATGTTACAAGGGAGAAAAAAATCCACAATTATTTCTAAGAGTTTTAGATCTCCCCAGAAGAGGTCAGCAGATAACCAGGCTTGGAAAGCTGTGGCCTCGTATGCAAAGCCTAAAACTAGCTCTATTCATTCAGGAATTAACATTGTGGGAAAAAAATTATTGCAACAACAATAAACATAGGAGATTCATGAATTGAATTGAATTCTTTGTTTATAAACAATTTTATTCCAAATTAACTTTATTTCTCTCCCTGTTTCAGCTATCCCTTAACCATTAACACCAATCCATGATCCACTGAGACTGGAAACTATGGGAAATAACATTGTAATACTAGATTGCTAAATTGCACTTCTGCTAAGCTATCCACTGACAATAGGAAAGCCAAGTACCAAAACCAAATACCTGGGCAAGAGTAAGTAACCAGACAAAGAACCTGTTCAGTCGCACTTCCCCTCACTCACAAATTGTGTAGACACTATCTACACAACAAAGGCAAATGGACAGACACCAGGAAGGACAATTAAAATTGAACTTTTGACAGAGTCACGTTCTAGAACCAGTATATACACACATACCCCGCATATCCCAAGCTCACACCAAGGACCAGTTCCTCTATAAAACAAACTCTCTGTGACCCATTTTCTCTGTAGCCTACCTGTTAGATCGCGCAGGCAGTAAGACACGAGTCGAGTGACAGTCAGCTCTCGGTTTATTGGCAAGGCATCAAGTAAATCCAGACTCGCTCTCTGGGCCAGGGGAGCCCTCTTTTATGGGATTCCCCTGGCTTGTAATCACACAATTCCATTGGCTGGCAAGACCCTGTTGCTAGTTAGCCAACCAGCAATGGGCATGAAACTGTATGCAGATGGAGAAGGGCAATCACCCTTAATGGGCGATCAATGGTGAAGGGCAATCACCCTTAATGGGCGATCAAT
>NW_015392898.1:10868-16434 GCF_001527695.2 Protobothrops mucrosquamatus
CTGTTGCTAGTTAGCCAACCAGCAACGGGCATGAAACTGTATGCAGATGGAGAAGGGCAATCACCCTTAATGGGCGATCAATGGTGAAGGGCAATCACCCTTAATGGGCGATCAATGGTGAAGGGCAATCACCCTTAATGGGTGATCAGGATATGCATAGGGGATTAAGGGGGGGGGAATACAAAGAACACAACACTACCCTTTCTACCAGCAACATGCCTTGCGTGTTATTTGTGATACCCCAGCTCAAAAAAGGGATCCGTAAAATTCTTTTAACAACATCATTCTTCTTTAGGATAACATTTCCTTTTGCATTAAAGAACCCGTATTTACCGGTTCAAAATTTCTCATGGGTTGTCTTCCTTCCTCTGCTACCTTCTGTCTAAAAGAAAACAAAGAAAACACGGTGGGAATAACTAATAATAATTGCTTAAACTCACTACAAAGAAAGGCATGACAAAGAAGTAAACAAATGTGCATTGAAAAAAATCTATGTCAGACACAAGAGACCAGGAACAGGAGTTGAGTTCATAGCACTAAGAGTTTATTCAGCTACCTCTACAAAAGAATCTGCTCTACTAAATGGACAGGAAAAATTAGCACTAGATAAGCATCAATGGAATTCATGGGGGCTGGAGTTGGGTCTCTTGTGGCTGTGCAACAATTCCAAATTGATGTGTTTAGCCCCACCCCTGGGCTTAGCATGCTCATCTCCTACAATCTGCAAGAAATAGCAATAGCATTTAGACTCATATACCGCTTCACAATGCTTTACAGCCCTCTCTGAGCAGTTTACAGAGTCAGCCTATTGCCCCCAACAATCTGAGTCCTCATTTTACCGACCTCGGAAGGATGGAAGGTTGAGTCAACCTTGAGCCAGTCAGGATCGAACTTCTGGCAGTGAGCAGAATTAGCCTCGCATCAACCCCCTTCCAGCCCCCCCGGGCAGCCCCAGCAGCTGCGCTTACCGCCATGGCCTGCCATCCCCCTCAACACCCCCAGCAATTGCATGAAAGCACTGATGGTCTGCCCCCCCAGCAGCCCCATTCAAGCATTGGTGTCCTGCTGCCCCCAGGTACCCCCAGCAGCAGCATGTAAGCAGCATTTGCCTGCCCCCCCCCCAGATCTTGCTCTAACCTTTCACCAATCACAGCCCCACACAGTCCCCTCGCTCTCCCTTCCCAGCACCATTTTTGTGACCTACCACCTGATTGGCTGGCAGCTTCTTGTCCTGTGGAGTGAAACACCTGGGACAAACTCTGTCTGGGCGAATGGGCCAGACTGAAGGGTGAGGGGCGGAGGCCAGGGGCTCATTGCCCCCAGGGAGAATGGCTGGGGGAGGGCAAGCAGAGGAGGAAAGCTGGCTGGGAATGGGCTGAGGCAGGTGGCTGGAGGTGAAGTGGGCATGGCCAATGTTGGGACCTAAAGGTCCCATTCCGACTGCAGTTCTGCTGACTGCCAACTGCCAGAGTTCGGCAGTTCGATTCTCACTGGCTTAAGGTTGACTCCGCCTTCCATCCTTTCGAGGCCGATAAAATGAGGACCCAGATTGTTGGTGGGCAATATGCTGACTCTGAAAACCGCTTAGAGAGGGCTGTAAAGCACTGTGAAGCGGTATATAACTCTAAGTGCTAATGCTATTGCTATTTAAAACCATCAAACAACATCTGCCTATCCCAGATCCTTGGGAAGGACTTGATAGATGGATAAAAATGCCAAATCCAGTCTAAACATCTGGCTGACTACATGACTAACAGTAATAACAATAATACCTTACTCTAATCTGTTAAATTTGGTGTGATTTGTTGTCTCATGTGATGTAGCTTCTCTGTATAAATAGTATATCCCACTCTAGTATTTTTTTTTTCAAAAATGGACAGCACCTTCTAGTTTTTCCATATTAGATTCTAGAAATTGGATCTCTAGTTTTCTGAATCCCATGACTAATCCAGGCCTGAGTCAAATAAGACATCTGTAAATCAGTCATTTACAGAGATAGAAAAACTCATCCTTAAATGCATAAATCTAATTCTTAAAGGTGGGGTGTGCTGGCTCAGTAGTTAAAGATGCTGACCTTACCAGTGGAAAGCAGAGAATCTGGGTTCAAGATCCGAGCGCTGCATGATGAGATGAGCTCCTGTTAGTTGCCCCAGCTCCTGCCAATTTAGCAGTTCGAAAGCATGCAAATGTCAGTAGATAAATAGGTACCACTTCAGTGGGAAGATAATAGCGTTCTGTGCACTTAGGTGTATAGTCATGCTGACTACATGACTATGGAAGCATCTTTGGACAACACTGGCTCCCTCAGCTGGGAAACAGAGATGACCATTGCCTCCTAGAGTTGGACATGACTTGTCAGAGAAAACCTTTACCTTTTAACAAGATGAAAAACCTCAAGATTCCATCCTGAGTCAGAGACACACCCTCCATTTTCTCAACATTCCATCTCTGTAACAATGGACCTCCCCAGCATTAGGCGTATGGTCATGCTGGCCACATGACCACAGAAATGTCTTCAGACAACGCTGGGTCCCTTGGCTAAGAAATGGAGATGAGCACTGCCTCCTAAAGTCAGACACGATTGGACAGGGTAAAACTTTACCTTCTTAAAGAAGATCCATTTGTAAGAAACAGGGGTATCCTGGTGGTGGGGAGAAGGGATCAAACTTGGTGGCTGTAAATATGCAATTGATTCCCCCAACCTTTTTTTTTTTTATTAAGCAGTCTACTTTTATGGGGTGGTGATGTTAGCTCATTTTTTTCCAAAGAGAAATAGATTATCCAGAGCGAAATAGATTACCAAGTTATTGTCCTCCCCTTTTTTGTGTGCCATGCAATAAAAGTGTGGGTGTGAGTTTCTTGCCTTTCAATGTGCATTAATCTCTCTGGACATATGCATTTCCAGCTTGCCATAATTCCACTCAAAACCCACAGAAAGATATAACACACAAGTAAGTCCTGTGCCAAACCTTTCTTCAGCATTCTGTAACCACTTTTCTTCCGCTGAATAGAAAAATAAATTGCTTTTAGATTATTTGCTTTCCCCCAAGGGGAAAAAAGAGTCCTTGGAGTGTAAGTTCTGACACACCTAGTAACGAATAGCTGAAAGAGTTTGGATTTGAATGTCTTGTTTTTTTTATTATGCAGTCTTTTTTCTAAGGCTTCTTTGGATCCACACACTTCCATTATAAAAACAGGCATTAAAAGGGATCCTCTCTCTTTACCAGATTGGTAAACTGAATTATCAGCAGAGGAGGCTACAGAGCGATGGAAACTAAGTCATTAAAGGCTCCATCAACAGAGGGATAGTATCAAAATCAAATGAAGTGTTAGTACGCTTTATATCACGATTGGAATACTGCATCCAATTCTGGTCATCACGATACAAAAAAAGATGTTGAGAGTCTGGAAATACTGCAGAGAAGAGCAACAAAGATGATTAGGGGACTGGAGGCTAAAACACATAAGGAACGGTTGCTGAAATTGGGTATGTCTAGTCTAATGAAGAGAAGGATGAGGGGTGACATGATAGCAGTGTTCCAATATCTCAGGGGTTGCCACAAAGAAGAAGGAGCCAAGCTATTCTCCAAAGCACTTGAAGGCAGGACAAGAAGTGATGGGTGGAAGCTTATCAAGGAGAGAAGCAACTTAGAATTAAACAAAAATTTCCTGACAGTGAGAACAATTAATCAGTGGAACGCTTGCCTCCAGAAGTTGTGGGTGCTCCATCACTGGAGGTTTTTCAGAAGAGATTGGACAGCCACTTGTCTGGAATGGTAAGGTCTCCTGCTTGAGCAGAGAGTTGGACTAGAAGACCTCCAAGGTCCCTTCCAACTGTGTTATTCTGTATTCAAAAATAGAGGTGAGTGGGGAGACTAAAAATGGTCAAAATTTAATTACAGTTACTGTTGTAATGTGAGTCCCACCCTTTTTGTATAAGTGTTCGCATGTTCAAAATGTGGTTTGACACATACAAACACCTTCCATGGAACCACTGGATAGAAAACAGCAACACCAGCAATATTCATCACCTGGCAACCAAAAATAAAAACAGCAAACAAACAAACAATAAACCCACCAAGACAAATTCCAATGAAATGCTCAAGTAGAAAAAAATGGATCCTGTTTCACAGGGGAAAGAACAGAATTACAGAATAACAGAATTGGACAGGACTTAAGGGCCTTCTAGTCCAACCCCCTGCTCAGATAGGAGATCCTGTACCATTCCAGACAAACGGTTGTCCAATCTCTTCTTAAAAGCCTCCAGTGATGGAGTACCCACCACTTCTGAAGGCAAGCCTTCCACAAGTTGATCCTTCTAGCTGTCAGGAAGTTTCTCCTTGTTTCTAAGTTGGATCTCTCATTGATTAATTTCCATTCACTGCGTGTTGTCCTACCTTCAGGTGGTTTGGAGAATAGGCTGACCCCCCCCTTTTTAATAACCCCTTAGATATTGGAACACTGCTATCACCCCTAGTTCTTCTTTTCATTAGACTAGACTTACCCAATTCCTACAACAGTTCTTCATATGTTTTAACTCCAGTTCCCTAATCATTTTTGCTGCTCTTCTCTGAACTTTTTCCAGAGTCTCACCATCTTCTTTACAGCATGACGATCAAAAAGTGGATGCAATACTACAAGTGTGGCCTTACCAAGGCATTATAAAGTGGTACTAACACTTCACATGATTTTCATTCTATCCCTCTGTTAATACAGCCTAGGATTGCGTTGATACTCAAAATACTTTTGAGAACTTGCAAGGTAGATCTTGGCGTTGTGTCAGCCTCATTCTAACATTTTCTCAGCAGCCTTTCTGGCTTCGTACACTTCAATTAAAACTCATGGCAAGATTAATTAGGAAGGTCCATCGTGTGAGCTTTTCCAGCGTGGGAGGTTTTGGGCAGCCCAGAAGACTGTAAAGCTGTGATAGATTTTTCAGGCACACAGAGATAACCTCATACACAAAGGTTTCTGATTCTTCTACCACTTAACGGCCCATCAGGTGCCAATAGGAGCTTTTAGGGCTGAAGACAATAAACACACTTGTGCAAGCTAAGGACCCCAAAGTGTACTGAAGTTACATAAAACAATTTATCTCAGAGTTCAACAACTAAGATGTGTGGATTTCAACTTTCAGAAGTCAGAATTTTCAGTCAGTCAGAATTTTCAAGCCCACACATCTTGAAGTTCCTGAGGTGAAAAAAATCACTAATACAAGTAACCCTAGAAGCGCAACCATAACTGAGCCCCAAATTTCTGTTGCTAAGAAAGGCAGCAGTTTAGTGAGTTTTGCCCCATTTTATGATCTTTCTTGCCATAGCTGTTAAACAAATCACTGAAGTTAAGTTAATAACATCGTTGTTCAGAGGATCTAGTTTTCCCATTGACTTTGCTTGCCAGAACGGCGCAAAAGGTGATCACATGACCCTGCGACACTGCCACCATCTAAATACATGCCAGTTGACATACATCCAAATGTTGATTACATGACCCTGGGGATGCTTCAATAGATGTAGGTGTGAAAAAAAAGTCATAAGTTACTTTTTAAAATTCCACTGTAACTGTG
>NW_015392899.1:0-3887 GCF_001527695.2 Protobothrops mucrosquamatus
GCTGGCTCAGGAATTCTGGGAGTTGAAGTCCACCAGTCATAAAAGAGCCAAGGTTGCCTACCCCTGTCCTAAGTCCTCCTGTTCTAAGCGGTGAGCCTCCTAGCCCAGGGGTAGGCAACCTTGGCTCTTGTATGACTCGTGGACTTCAACTCCCAGAATTCCTGAGCCAGCCATGCTGAGGGGAAAGGGAGAGGTTTCCAAACTGAGCCATGCTGGCTCAGGAATTCTGGGAGTTGAAGTCCACCAGTCATAAAAGAGCCAAGGTTGCCTACCCCTGTCCTAAGTCCTCCTGTTCTAAGCGGTGAGCCTCCTAGCCCAGGGGTAGGCAACCTTGGCTCTTTTATGACTCGTGGACTTCAACTCCCAGAATTCCTGAGCCAGCCATGCTGAGGGGAAAGGGAGAGATTTCCAAGCTGAGCCATGCTGGCTCAGGAATTCTGGGAGTTGAAGTCCACGAGTCATACAAGAGCCAAGGTTGCCTACCCCTGGTCTAGACCCTTTCAGATGTATGGTGGCTACAAGCCTCTTTGGCAGGGGTCTTCCAACTTGGCCCTTTTATGACTGGTGGACTTCAACTCCCAGAATTCCTGAGCCAGCCATGCTGAGGGGAAAGGGAGAGGTTTAGCCATGCTGGCTCAGGAATTCTGGGAGTTGAAGTCCACCAGTCATAAAAGAGCCAAGGTTGCCTACCCCTGTCCTAAGTCCTCCTGTTCTAAGCAGTGAGCCTCCTAGCCCAGGGGTAGGCAACCTTGGCTCTTTTATGAATCACGGACTTCAACTCCCAGAATTCCTGAGCCAGCATGGGGGAGAAACTATGGCCCCCTTCATGACTTGTGGACTTCAACTCCCAGAATTCCTGAGCCAGCCTGGCTCAGCTTGGAAACCTCTCCCTTTCCCCTCAGCATGGCTGGCTCAGGAATTCTGGGAGTTGAAGTCCACAGGTCATAAAGAAGCCTAGGCCTAGGCCAGGGGTAGGCAACCTGGGCTCTTTTATGACTCGTGGACTTTAACTCCCAGAATTCCTGAGCCAGCATGGCTCAGCATGGAAACCTCTCCCTTTCCCCTCAGCATGGCTGGCTCAGGAATTCTGGGAGTTGAAGTCCACCAGTCATAAAAGAGCCAAGGTTGCCTACCCCTGGCCTAGACACTTAGCTTTGTGGATTTTCCACCTTGCTTTGGCTTCCTTGTTCCTAAAGGGGGTGGGGGGGGTGGGGGGAACCCAGGAAAACCAAGTTCCCTCCTACTTAGCCTTAGCGCTCTCGTAATCCTGGCTTCCCTCGACAAGCCCAGTTTGACGCGCCTTCTCCTTCGACAGGGTCCATTGCTTCCACTACCTGATCCCTTTGGCTAAGCAAGGCAACTACGCCATTGTGGCCAATGTGGAGAGCATGGACTACGACCCGCTGGTGGTGCGGCTCAACAAGGACATCAGCGCCGTGGAAGAAGCCATGAATGCCAGCTTGCAGCAGCACAAGTTCCAGTACATCTTCGAAGGTGGGTGGCTTGCCAGGGAGCTGACGTGGATGAAGTTGCCAGCCTTGCTGGCATCCTCTTCCCAGAAGCCTCACGATTAAACCTTTACTCAGCTGCAAACCTCGGCTACGAATTGCTTATATTTGCTCTGGAAGAATTTAACCAAGTTAAAGATCGGCCTATTTTTTTTTTTTAATTTTATTTTGTTTTGTGCCCGTGAAGAAAAACCAGATTCAGGAAGTCCTCGGCTTATGACTGCAGCTGGCACCACTGCTAAGGAAGGCCATACCCTCGAATGAGCCACGCCCCGTTTTACGACCTCTTTCCCACGGTTGTTAACTGAGTCGGCACGCTTGTGAAGGGGATTGCGCAGATTTGAAAGGAAGCCGGCTTCCTCAGCTGCCTTCGCTCGTCGGAAGTCAGTTTCGAAGGTCGCAAATGGACCTGCAATCAATATAAATACCTCTGGTGGCCAGGTCCTCAAATACAGAAAGTCCTCGACTTACAACGGTTCATTTAACGACTGTTCAAAATTACAACAGGGCTGGAGGAAAAAAATGACATCACCATTTTTCACACTTACGATGTCCCCCAGGGTCATGTGATCAAAATTCGGACGGCCGCTAACCGAACGGTTGTAAGTAGAGATGGGGAAAAAAACTGAAAAAAAATTGGCAAAAATACAGGTTTTTTTGTGTGTGTTTTTGTCCAAACGGCTTTGGAAGAAAACGGAAAAATGCCCCTGTTTTTTTCTCCCAATTATTCTGGGGTTTTTTTTTTCCAGGCCTTCCCATCTAGGGTATAGGGTGTCCGGCCTCAGCAAGGGGTTGGACTAGAAGACCTCCAAGGTCCCTTCCAACTCTATTAAATAATAATAATAATAATAATAATAATAATAATAATAATAATAATAATAATAATAACAACAACAACAACAACAACAACAACAACAACAATGATGATAGTAATGATAATGATAGTTTTTTAAAAACCCTGTTTTTTCTGCCAATTTTTCTGGAATTAATAATAATTTCAAAGAGACAAGCACCTGCAACATAACACCCCGGACTTAACAATTGTCGATAAAAAAGACAAAAAAGTCTGGATAGTGGACGTGGCAGTGCCTGGAGACAGCAGAATAGACAAGAAAGAACTGGAGAAGATAACAAAATACAAAGACCTACAAATAGAAATAGAAAGACTGTGGCAAAGGCAAGCAAGGGTGGTACCAATAGTAATAGGCGCCTTGGGTGCAATCCCAAAACAACTGGAGCACCACTTGGACACCATCATCGGCATTGACACATTCGCCATCGGTCAATTGCAAAAGGCGGCCTTACTAGGAACTGCTTCCATCCTGCGACGAGATCTGTAATACCATCAAACATCCACATCTGCCTCTCCCAGGTCCTTGGTAAGGACTCGATAGGTAGACAAAAAGGCCAAATCCAGTCTGAACATCTGGCTGACTGTGCGATGATCCATAATCATAATCATAATAATAATAAAACATCATCATCATCTCTAGTTTTAAGTCAAGGACTACCTGTCTAATAATTTAGGAGTTTTGTAGAATTGTAAAAATTTCTTCCTCCTGACCGATCAACTAATTGTGACCTGCAATTTCTCTCTGCTCCAGGTTTGGGCCATTTAATCTCCTGCATCCTCATCAACGGGGCTCAGTACTTCAAGCGGATCAGCGAGTCGGGCATTAAGAAGATGTGCCGCAACATCTTCATCCTTCAGCAAAACCTCACCAACATCACCATGTCCAGGGAGGCCGATCTGGACTTCGCAAGGTGGGACGAAGGAGAGACCGTGTTGGGTGTGTGTGTGTGTGTGTGAGAGAGAGCCTTTGGGACAGGCTTACGATCTCAATTGACTTACAATCTCAATTGACACCCCCCCCCCAGAATTTCCATGCCTAAGCAAAGGGGGGTTGAGCTTCGCCTCGTTTTACGACCGTGTTGGCCGCAGCTGTTCAGCGAATCACGGCAGATGTTAGGTGAACCGTGCGCGGTCGTTCAGCACATCTGGCTTTCCCCCCTTGACTTTGCTTGTCGAGAACCGGCTGGGAAGGTTACAAATGGCGATCACGTGACCCCGGGACAGTAAAACTGTCGTAAATACATGCCAGTTGCCAAGTGCCCGGATTTCCTGGGGAGGACTAGAACTCACCGTCTCCTGGTGACTGGCCCAAAGTCACCCAGTCAGCTTTCATGCCTAAGGCGGGACTAGAACTCACCGTCTCCTGGTGACTGGCCCAAAGTCACCCAGTCAGCTTTCATGCCTAAGGCGGGACTAGAACTCACCGTCTCCTGGTGATTGGCCCAAAGTCACCCAGCCGGCTTTCATGCTTAAGGCGGGACTAGAACTCACCGTCTCCTGGTGATTGGCCCAAAGTCACCCAGCTG
>NW_015392899.1:7116-10093 GCF_001527695.2 Protobothrops mucrosquamatus
CTCTCTCTCTCTCTCTCTCTCTCTTTCTTTTCTCTCTCTCTCTCTCTCTCTCTCTCCCTCTCTCTTTTCTCTCTCCCTCTCTCTTTTCTCTCTCTCTCTCTCTCTCTCTCTCTCTCTCTCTCTGCAGTACCACAATACAACAGATAGTGGCGGTTTGGCAATGCAAGGCTGCCATCTAGTGGCCACCCCGAGGAAGAGCCAGAGTCTTCTTAATTTCATTTTTTTTCTCTGCGGAATTGACAGCGAATGAAGTTGCACATTTCAGTTAGCTCAACTTGCAGGCCCGTGTGCACACACACACACACACGCGTGCAGCTCAACTTGCGCATGTCGAGCTGCACGTGCAGGGCTCCCTTCTTCCCACCCTCACCCCACCCCGTGCTGGGTTGCAAAGGTTGGGGACGGCTGCCGTTGAGGACCTCAATATTCAGACTAATTTAGGAAGGAAGAAACAACCGGTGAAATATGCTAAGCCCATTGGAGGCTAAAGGCCCGACAAGCTTAAGCCTTGTTTTAATGAGGTCGGCTTGGATTCTGCTTTATGTTCCCGACAAAAAGAAAGGAAGAAAACCGGTATTTATTTCATTTGCAATTAAGAACTTGGCTGCCTAAATATCCTCCTATGTTATATAATTTCCCTCCCCACCCCCTTGTTTGTGGTCTTCCCTGCTGTTTCTATGGAGCTCTGATCTTAGCACAGTGTTAATTAGCATGAATCCTACATGGAAAAGAAAAAAAACCCCAAAGAGCTCCAATTGTGATGGATTAAGCCTGAACACACACACACACACACACACACACACACACACACACACACACACACACACACCTCTTTGTTTTCCTAGACTCTTTCCTCATGGTGACTGTTCCCTTTCGGAGATCAAAGCCTGGGGGGGGGGGAGCTTCTCTCACTCGGTTTTAGGCAGTGGCACAGTTGTCAGGTTGAATCCACGTATGATGGGTTGTCCAACAGACCTTGGTTAAGAGAGGAAGTAGTATTGTCCTAGAAGAGATTCCTGAGTCCGGGAAGGACTGGGGAAGGTGGGTCCTGAGAAGGAGACTCTTGACTTAACTTCACTAGGTGTAAGTTGATCTAGACCCGGGGGTAGGCAACCTTGGCTCTTTTATGACTGGTGGACTTCAACTCCCAGAATTCCTGAGCCAGCCACGCTGAGGGGAAAGGGAGAGGCTTCCAAAATGAGCCATGCTGGCTCAGGAATTCTGGGAGTTGAAGTCCATGAGTCATAAAAGAGCCAAGGTTGCCTACCCCTGATCTAGATCATAGATCATTGCTCAATCATGCCAGGTATAAGTTGATCTAGATCATAGATCATTGCTCAACCACACCAGGTATAAGTTGATCTAGGTCATAGATCATTGCTCAACCACGCCAGGTATAAGTTGATCTAGATCATAGATCATTGCTCAATCGTGCCAGGTATAAGTTGATCTAGATCATAGATCATTGCTCAACCACGCCAGGTATAAGTTGATCTAGATCATAGATCATTGCTCAATCGTGCCAGGTATAAGTTGATCTAGATCATAGATCATTGCTCAACCACGCCAGGTATAAGTTGATCTAGATCATAGATCATTGCTCAACCATGCCAGGTATAAGTTGACCTAGATCATAGATCATTGCTTAACCATGCCAGGTATAAGTTGATCTAGATCATAGATCATTGCTCAACCATGCCAGGTATAAGTTGATCTAGATCATAGATCATTATTCAACCACACTAGATATAAGTTGATCTAGATCACTGATAATTCCGTAACTATGCTAGGTCTAAGTTGATCCAGCTGTGATAATTGCTCAATTACGCTAGGTATAAGTTGATCTAGAATCATAGATAATTGCTCAACCACACTAGGTTTAAGTTGATCTAGATCATTGATAACTGCTTAACCGCGCTAGGTATAAGATGGATAATTCGTTTGGGAGATTTTCAGGAATTTCGCTACACTCCTTTACTAGCAATGCAGATGTTTCCAGAAGTCCAAGTGCTTCCTGTTGCCAGAGCTTGCCAGCTGTGTAGGCTTGATGCCAGAGAATCCAGTTCCATTCAGAAGCTGGAAAGGGAAGCTTGAGCAAGGGGGTTGGACTAGAAGACCTCCAAGGTCCCTTCCAACTCTTGTTATTCTGTTATTCATCTTCAACCGTAGCCGTTTTGCTCAGCTTAGCTCTTTTTCTTTAAATTTCCAATTTCTTTTGTCATTCCCCTTTGAGACTGTCCGGTCAAATACTATGTCTGTCGCCAAAATACATGTTCTAATAGAGGAGAATAGATTTAGGAGCATTAAAGCCCTCGTCCCTTTTATTTCGCCAGTCACTTTCGTTCTGAAAGTTAACGCTTGATTATTGATTGGTTCTGATTTGATTTATGCCCTGCCTTTCTTCTGAAAGCGAACAATGGCACTTAGCTGGGCTAAGCCAGGTCTAATGAGGTCTTCTCCATGCTTGAAGGTATTTCTCTCCATCCCATATTAACCCCTGCCTCGTATACGTGCAGTGCCCACTATGAGCATGGCAAGGAAGAATTTCAAAGGTTTCAAACGATTCAACAAAAGACACCATCAAAGCTGACAGCAGAGAGAGAGCGTAGAACAATTCAAAGAAATAATGTAAGATCAACTGTGAGAATCAGCAAGAGTCAAACATAACTGAATGTACGAGGGCAATTTGGAAACAAACCTCCGTTTGATTATCAGTGACAGACACTCGCAGATACAGAACTTTTATTATACACATTAGAAAACTACAATATTACATTGCTTTTCGACATAATGTTAATACCGCTTTACAAGGCCTTGGTAAGGCCACACTTGGAATGCTGCATCCAGCTTTGGTCGCCACGATGTAGAAAAGATGTTGAGACTCTAGAAAGAGTGCAGAGAAGAGCAACAAAGATGATTATTGAACTGGAGGCTAAAACATATAAGGAACGTTGCTAGAATTGGGCATGTCTAGTTT
>NW_015392899.1:13259-18259 GCF_001527695.2 Protobothrops mucrosquamatus
ATGTCCCCCCTCGTCCTTCTCTTCGTTAAACTAGACATACCCAATTCCAGCAACCGTTCCTTATATGCTTTAGCCTCCAGTCCCCTAATCATCTTTGTTGCTCTTCTCTGCACTCTTTCTAGAGTCTCAACATCTTTTTTACATCGTGGTGACCAATTGCTGACCTCGGGGGGTCCCGTCGTGGTAAAGCTTCCTTAGTTGTGCAGGCTCCCCAGCTAAAGAGGAACATGAATGCGTCAAGATTTTATGGACTGCTGAGTTTGGCTTGGTTGTCATCAATGGGATACAGGCAGGCATAGAATCCTGGGGCTGAAGGGGACTTTGGAGATCGTCTAGTCCAGCCCCTACCCAAAGCAGGAATCCTTAGACCAATATTAGTACCGCCACACCTGGAATACTGCAGCCAATTTTGGTCACCGTATCACAAAAAAGATGTTGAGAGTTTGGGGAAAAAATTCAGAGAAGAGCAACTAAGATGATCGGAGGCCTGGCGATCAAAACATACAGACTTGGGTTTAGCTAGTCTAAAGAAAAGAAGAAATAGGAGAGACGTGATAGCAGCATTCCAGTATTTGAGGGGCTGCCACAAGGAAGAGGGGGTCAAACTGTTCTCCAGAGCACCAGACAAGAAACAATGGTTGGAAACTGACCAAAGAGAGAAGCAACCTGGAATTAAGGAGAAACTTCCTGACAGTGAGGACAATTAACCAGCGGAACAGCTTGCCTCCAGAAATCGTGGGTGCTCCATCACTGGAGGTTTTTAAGTTGAGTGGTATTCAAACTTCTCTAGAAGGCATCAAATCCAAGCAGAGATGGACCATGAGGTCCTAAAAAGTGGATTCTTGCTCTCTGACCTGAAAGTGATCTCTCTAGCCCTGTCCTTTGAGAAGCTTTATGACAGAGGTCTTCAAACTCGGCCTTTTTGTGACTCGTGGACTTCAACTCCCAGAATTCCTCAGCCAGCCTCCATTTTGTTTGTTAGATTTAAGACAGGGCTCTTCAAACTTGGCCCTTTTATGACTCGTGGACTTCAACTCCCAGAATTCCACAGCCAGCCTCCATTTTGTTTGTTAGATTTAAGACAGGGCTCTTCAAACTCGGCCCTTTTATGACTCGTGGACTTCAACTCCCAGAATTCCTCAGCCAGCCTCCATTTTGTTTGTTAGATTTAAGACGGCTCTTCAAACTCGGCCCTTTTATGACTCGTGGACTTCAACTCCCAGAATTCCTCAGCCAGGCTCCATTTTGTTTGTTAGATTTAAGACAGGGCTCTTCAAACTCGGCCCTTTTAGGACTCGTGGACTTCAACTCCCAGAATTCCTCAGCCAGCCTCCATTTTGTTTGTTAGATTTAAGACAGGGCTCTTCAAACTCGGCCCTTTTATGACTCGTGGACTTCAACTCCCAGAATTCCTCAGCCAGCCTCCATTTTGTTTGTTAGATTTAAGACGGCTCTTCAAATTCGGCCCTTTTATGACTCGTGGACTTCAACTCCCAGAATTCCTCAGCCAGGCTTCATTTTGTTTGTTAGATTTAAGACAGGGCTCTTCAAACTCGGCCCTTTTAGGACTCGTGGACTTCAACTCCCAGAATTCCTCAGCCAGCCTCCATTTTGTTTGTTAGATTTAAGACAGGGCTCTTCAAACTCGGCCCTTTGATGACTCGTGGACTTCAACTCCCAGAATTCCTCAGCCAGCGTGCCTGGCTGAGGAATTCTGGGAGTTGAAGTCCACGAGTCATCAAAGGGCCGAGTTTGAAGACCCCTGCTTCATGAGGTGACGTCGCCATCCGAATGTTGACTTTCCTCATTTTGCACAACAGAGATCCCAAATCTTGAACTAGAACCTTATTTTGTTTGACGCAGACACGAGTGAATTTTTTATATTCCTCTCCCTTCCTCTCAGGAAAAGCACTGTGGGGAGAAGTGATCAGGCAGCCCCCCCCCCCAGAAACTCCCCTGAGATATTAAAAAATAATAATAATAATCTCATTTGGCCAGGCGGTCGCAGTGAAACAATCTCCCTTGAGTGCCATCAGGAGCTCTGTCCATTTAAATGCTAATTTTCACCTCTAACCCGAGACCTCTCTAAAGAAAAGGTGATTTTCTCGACTTAATCATGATCAGCCGTCTTCTCTGGGGAGGAAAAAAAAAATAGATTTGATAATTTACACAGTTTCTTAATCTCCAAACCTCAATATAAGTAATTCACCACCTATGGCCTCGGTTTCTCCCTATTTATTACCCCAGTTTTCTCTGTATCCTTCTGTCTGTCTCCTCTTCCTGCATAAATCTGACTTTTGGTTTCTTTTCGGTTCTTTTTTTCTTTTCGTTTTAAATAGAAAAACACCCCGTTTTCAAATAAATGTAATTTCGCATTAAGAAAAAGAAAGAAAACAACCTTTTTTCAGTAGGATTGCAGCGTGTCTGACAGCCAGCCAGGAAATTATCCTGCTTTTTTTTTTTTTTAAAGGAAAAAAAGAGAGAGATTTGGAAGCGATGAGCTGTGTTATCTTTGGCATGCCTTCCCTCTATGATTATTCCATTAAAATCTGCTGCTCAAATCATACGTTTTTCTCTACCCTGATCTTCCAAGATCCTCTTCTCGGCAAAACAATAATTGTGCTTTACTTTCCAGGCGCATTCAAGACGCCAGTAAGCATCACGACGTAATTGTTCATTTGTTTTCCTCTTAAAAATATAATTTCCTGGTTCAGGCGGTCCAAATCACGGTTCTTCCTATTGGCCAAATGGTTGCTGATTCTTTAACTCCAGCACACGCTGCCTCGTAGCCAGGTTTCAGGGTTAATAATTTATTTAATAAGCTGATATAGCTACCCCATCTAGCAGAAGGAATTCTGGGGGGTGAAGAAGAATCAAAACTATAAGGCACCAGGATAAGCGGATGTTGGAGTCCCACGAATTTTATGATCCAATGGATTAGTAATTATGGGTCAGGCACCTGAGTGGTTTTTGGTTTTTGTTTTAATGTTTGTGTGTTTGTAGCTCAGGTGTTGAGGTTTGGGGTCCTCGGTGCTCTCTGAGCTGGGTGGTTTCCTTGCCGACATTTTATAACCAAAATAGGTAGTCTCATCAGTGCTAGAAGGGAGGGGGGTTTGTGGAGAGGAGGAGGAGGAGGAGGAGGAGGAGGAGGAGGAGGAGGAGGAGGACNGGGGGTTTGTGGACAGGAGGAGGAGGAGGAGGAGGAGGATGAACTGTGGTGTCCTTGGTGCTCCCTGAGCTGGGTAGTTTTCTTGCAGACGTTTCATGACCCAACTAGGGAACATCATCAGTGCTACCATAGAAAGGAATGGGATTTGCATATAAGAGGAGAAGGAGGAGGATGGCTGTGGGGTTTTTGCTGCTCTCTGAGAGGAGGAGGAGGAGGAGGAGGAGGACGACGACGACGACAACGACGACGATGACTGTGGGGTCCTTGGTGCTCTCTGAGTTGGGTGGTTTTCTTGCGGACGTTTCATGACCCAACTGGGTAACATCATCAGTGCTAGAAGGAAATGGTGTTTGGGGGGAGGAAGAGAGGGAGGAAGGGAAGGACAGTTACAACTGTGGGGTCCTTGGTGCTCTCCGGGCTTGGTTGCTTTCTTACAGACTTTTCGTGACCCAACTAGGTAACATCATCAGTGCTAGGTGGTGTTTGCTCTGTCAGTTCTTGATGATCCCTTGATTAGTCTATACTTTACAATTTGATTCTTTGTCTGAACCAATAGTTCCTTGATTAGGGGTATTGTTTTACTTGATTGTTGCTCCGCTCATCTGGGTATTGGTTGTTGGCGAGGGGGTGTTTTGGTCTTTCTGTTTCCTTTTTGGTTTTTTTGATGGTCTTTTTTTTGAACGGTGGGTAGATGTCGTTTATCTCTCTGTGCCTGTTGATGGTTCATGTGTCTTGAGGCTTCCAGGAATTCTCTAGTGTTTTTGGACTCAGTTTCCCACTGAAACTATGATGAAGTCTGTCCATGCGTTGTGTCGTTAAGGAATTGTCATCAAGGCTCCTGACTGCTACTTGGTGTTCAAGGTTGCACGCCACTCCTCATCTGCCCGTTTGTTCTACGTGGGGGCTGTTTCTTAGTTTCCTGTTATAAGCTTCCCAAAGTTGGCACCTGCTACACGGTTACGTGACCGCAATTTGCCACGTTTCCCCCCCCCAAAAAAAACCAGGGTTTACTTCCAGTTTACGACAACAATCAGCCCATAGCAAACAATGGATTCGCTAAACAGCAGCTGATTTCACTTTACTACTGCTGCATTCAACTTACAACCGCTGGGAGCGGGGGAAGACATAAAACCAGGTCAATCACGCGATGATGACCTGCTTTGCAACTATCACAACACACCGTCTTAATTGCTAGGCTCAATTACAGTCGTAAGTCGAGGACTGTCTATATTGGGGCTCGTCCGAACCCTAGTGCCCCCTAGTGGTCAGGACCAGTAGCTACTGTGAGACAGCCAGTTTTACTGAAGCACAGACGGCAGGAAACGTGGCATGAATCAAGGTGAATTTTCCTGCCAAAATGTGTTTGCTGGCCTCTTTCCCCAAAACTAAGACCGGAATATTTCTGGCTGCCGGAGGGAGGCCAAACCTAGGAAAGACAGTGGGCTGACAGGGAGGATTTCACGAACTCGTCCATATTTCATTATTTGATAAGATCGGGAGAAAGGGGCCGCATCGAATTGCTTAGGCAAAAAAAACCAGGAAGCCCTCCTGATCAATATTTATTAATACATTTCCCCGACAAGGGAGGCAAACACACACTGAGCCGAGCGCTTCATCAAACAAATCATTTCCCAAACATTTGCCCGACTGGCCAAAGGCAAGAACAGGCCAAGTGGAGGGAGTTTTCAATTCCAGCGGCTCGAAAGGAACGCTGCTTCCTCCCTTTGATAATGGTGGTTTATTTTAATTAAAAATAATCTGATCTTCCCAGGACTGACAGATACTGTTAGGTCCTGAAGGGAGGGAGCTTGGCTTCCGGGCAAGGTAGAGG
>NW_015392899.1:22476-23584 GCF_001527695.2 Protobothrops mucrosquamatus
ATAAAAATACAAACCCCTGTAAAACCAGATTAAAAAACCGAATATTAGAAGCTGTGTTTCTATTTAAAATTATTTTTAAAATCACCCTAAATAAAATCCTCCCTAGGTCAGGCCCGCTTGCTGGAAAAGCCATGTCTTGAGGGCACGGCGGAAGGTAAGGAGATCCGGAATCGTCCGGATCTCGGGGGGTAGTTCGTTCATTTAAAGAGGAGCCAGCCGTGGGCTGCAACTGCCAAAAAGGCCAACGCAGTGCTAGGCTGCATTAACAGAGGGATAGAATCAAGATCAGGTGAAGTGTTAATACCACTTTACAATGTCTTGATAAGGCCACACCTGGAATACTGCATCCAGTTTTGCTCACCACGATGTAAAAAAGATGCTGAGACTCTAGAAGAGTGCAGAGAAGAGCAACCAAGATGATCAGGGGACTGGAGGCTAAAACATATAAGGAACAGTTGCTGGGATTGGGGATGTCTAGTTTAAGGAAGAGAAGGATGAGGGGGGACATGATAGCAGTCTTCCAGTTTCTCAGGGGCTGCCCCAAAGAAGAGGGAGTCAAGCTATTCTCCAAACGCCTGAGGGCAGGACAAGAAGCAACGGATGGAAACTGACCAAGGAGAGAAGCAACCTGGAACTAAGGAGAAACTTCCTGACAGTGAGGACAATTAACCAGTGGAACAACCTGCCTCCAGAAGCGGTGAATGCTCCAACACTGGAAGTTTTTAAGAAGAGACTGGACAGCCATTTGTCCGAAATTGTGTAGGGTTTCCTGCCTGAGCAGGGGGTTGGACTAGATGACCTCCAAGGTCCCTTCCAACTTTATTATTATTATTATTATTATTATTATTATTATTATTATTATTATTATTATTATTATTATTATTATTATTATTATTATTATTCCTTTCCTTCCTCCCTCCCTCCCTCCCTCCCTCTCTTCCAACTTTCCTCCCTCTCCTCCCCGATTCATCTTTCATCAGTGCTAGAAGGGAGTGGGGTTTTCTCTCTGTTTTTATATACAACCTTTTCTAGCAGTGATGACGTTACTTAGTTGGGTCATGAAACGTCTGCAAGAAAGCCATGAAGCCCAGAGAGCACCAAGGACCCC
>NW_015392900.1:0-3634 GCF_001527695.2 Protobothrops mucrosquamatus
GGACCTGGTTACCTTCGAGACCGCCTCCTGCCACAGACTACCCCCCACCGACCTGTACGCTCTCACAGAGTGGGTCTCCTCAGGGTGCCGTCAGCCAGACAGTGCCGGCTGGCGACCCCAAGGGGGAGGGCCTTCTCTGTGGGAGCTCCCACCCTCTGGAACGAACTGCCCCCAGAGATCAGGGTGATCCCTGATCTCCGTTCCTTCCGCCGCGCCCTCAAGATGTGGTTGTTCCAGCTAGCGGGACTGGCCTAAGGGATTTTAAAGGGGTTTTAATTACTTTTAATTTGACATATTTAAATATTTCGTTTTAATCAAATTTTAATTAGGTATATGTTAGTATTTTATCCAATTGTCAGCCGCCCTGAGTCCGCAAGGAGAAGGGCGGGATATAAATGTAAATAATAAATAAATAAATAAATAAATAAAATATAATTAATATTGATGAAAAACCATCAGGAATTCTCAGCAAAACATAGGCTAGGTTAGGAGGTAAAAGAAATAATTGTATAAAAGATTTTTATTAAACCAAATTCTATTGAATTTGAGTTTTAATACTTATTACTTTGATTTAGTGAAATCTGTTCAAGTTCTTTACAGCTCCATATGTAATTTTAGTTACATATACATTACATTTACTAGCAATATTTCAGTTGGTTGAGCAATATATATATATTCAATATATATATTGAATGATTAAATCCAGAATCACATACGTTCTTAAGGGTCTAAGAAATTATCTCTGCCACGGCCAGAACATGGACTTTTCTAATAGAAGATCTAAGACAGAAAAAAATCAACAATGGAGCATTCCAGAGTTGTCACATGTCTTGCTTTGGCCAATAGAGAAACAGAATGTTTACTCTTGGTTACGGTGAGTTTGTGGTTTAATCTGATGTGAGGCTAACACATTCTTTCTCCATATCATTACAGATAAAACAAATGCTAAACAGAATTGGCACTATATGACTCATTTTCCCCTTTTCTAGTTAGCCATTGAAAAGCTGTATTTGACATTCATTTTCTATTATTGTTTGTTCCAGTTAATCGATGATTATGACCCTCTCAGCCATGAGTTCCTGTAAGCTGTTAATTGTTGCTCTTTTTGCCATCTTCCTTATGTCTTTAGGTAAGATATGTAAGAGTTGCTGTTCTACAGGATACCTTTCAAGGATTGCCCCCCTTGAAAAAAAAAAGACAAGTTGACCAACATATATTAGATAAGGGAAAGAGATGCCTATAGTGTCACGTCAAGATCAGTATCTCCAGTGTAATTGCAGGGTGGGTGGGTGGGTGGGTGGGTGGAGCATTTAAGTCCATGGTGACTACCTGGACAAATCATTGCAATTTTCTTGACAAATTTTCAGAAATGGCTTGCCACTGTCCCCTTCCTAGGGCTGAGAAAGTGAATGGCTCAAAGTTATCCAGTTGGCTTTATGCTTAAGAGGGGACTAGAACTCATGAAAGACAAAAGGATTATATTTATCAGTGCTCCTTCCCTGTCTCAGCCCTTGATCTAGGAAGAGCTATGCTATTCAGTTACTAGAATTAAAGTAGACTATCTTTAATTCTAGATATGGTACATAGCAATCATAACAAGTAGCCATATATAGTCTTGTTTTCTTCAACCCATTGTAAAACCCTCATGTCAGTGATCATCAATACATCCTAGATTTGGGGGAAAAACATTCTATTTCACAGATCTAGAATCTGATATTATTTTATACTGAGGGCTTTTCTTCAATTGCTTATCTCCCATGCATAAACCAGCTGGAAATAAAGCAATTTAATAAATCTCATAATGGATTTTAGCCCCTTCTTTTGTTTTGGTCATTTGATGGCTTGATGTTCTGTCTGGACTGTGTCTGCCATGTCTTCTGATTGTTAGCTTACTCTGCTTTAGCCCTTCTGGATAGGAAGGAAGGAAGGAAGGAAGAAAGAAAGAAAGAAAGGAAGGAAGGAAGGAAGGAAGGAAGGAAGGAAGGAAGGAAGGAAACCAGTTTTACCATTGAGCTAGAAGGGGAAAATGGCAGAATTCTCATCAATTTTATTTCACCTGGTTAAAGCAAGTAAACCAAACAACAGCAGGTTGTCCCATCATTGAACTCTCCCATCAATTCATTCTCAATGAACAAATCTTTTATCTTTTCACTGTTTCCCTGGTGAAAAGTGATGGTGGATAGAAGGAAGAAAAGAGGTGTTCCTGCCACAGAATAAAGCAGCCAAATGGAATAGAGAATGTTTTTTAAAAAATGTATTTATTACATTTTTATGCTGCCCATCTCTCCTATAAGATGACTCTTTACTTGATCTTGCTTATAAGGAGTTGAAGTGCAGTACATAAAGCAGAGAATATGGGTTGATCCAGTGCAGGGTGAAAAACATCATTTCTAACTAGGAGCCAGAAAACACAGGCAAAAGATTGTGTGCGTTGCTGCCTGGAAGTGAGCTAAGGAATGGTGTCATGCATCTGTGGCATTTTTGCCCCAGAAATGGTGACTGGTTCAGGCTTACACTGGGGCAAGCTGGAATGGTGATTTGCCTTCAGATCATCAACCACCTAGTCCACCACTATCTTCTTTAATTCCCCAGTTGCAACAATGGTCAGACCTCTGGCAAGGTGTTTTTGGTTGCAATCATTTACTTGAAGATATCTCGGGTTGAACTGAAAATTTATTGCATGCACAGTAGGTGTTTGATCCACTAAGCTACAAATGATTTTCAATCTATTTCTTATTCATTTTGCATGAGTGTCAAGTGGTTTTGATTACAATTTTCCTTTGTTAAGGATCGAGCCTGAACTTATCTGCCAGACTCTGTTGGCAAAAAGGAGGAAGATGCCACCGGAATAGTCAGTGTTACTACAATGAAATTGAGATTGGAACGTGTTACCATTTCCGGCTGAAATGTTGCCGGGATAAGAGCCAAGAGGATGGCAGCTCATATGTCTTGAGGAAGGTATTTGGTAATTTCACATGTTAATTATGTGATTTAACAGCATCAGTAGGATATGAGCAAATAAAAAGGAGAGGCACTACTTATCTAGTTCTTGTCTTGCAAAATAAAATAATCATCCCTTATGACAGGGGTCTCCAAACTTGGCAACTTTAAGACTTGTGGACCTCAGCTCCTAGAATTCCTCAGCTGGGGAATTCTGGGAGTTGAAGTCCACAAGTCTTAAAGTTGCCAAATTTGGAGGCCCCTGCCTTATGAGAATCAACTCAATATATTTTCCTTAATGTTCACTTAATCTGTCCTGTTGTAACTCAGTGTCATTAGACTTGATCCTGCCTTCTAGTACATTAGCAGCAAACAGTCCTGCAGATGCTTCTGGGATCTTTCTACAGATCTATCACAGGATTACTTTAAAGAGTGCAACTGAATAATCTGATCAAGTATTGGAAATACTTGAAATAGGGTGGCTAGATGCAGTCAGTCATATCAAGCTTTCTTGTCCATTTTTATCAATTTATCCATGAAAGTCATGGCCATTGTACTTTGATGAAAACTGCTCACTCAAATGATAACATTTTGTTTGTATAAGAGTTCAATGTATTTTTTGGCAATGGATACGGGGTTCTTTAAATTGCAAAGAAGACAGATTATATCTCCAGTGGGATTAATGTGTCTCCAC
>NW_015392900.1:4570-6781 GCF_001527695.2 Protobothrops mucrosquamatus
CTGCCTGTTTGAACTAGCCAGAGAGATTTTAGAGGCAACTTCAATCATGAGGTTTCTTTTCCTAATCTTTGCATTGCTTCTTCTCTTCTATGTTTCTTCAGGTAAGGACGGGCTGAGCAAACCTGGGGGAAATCGAAGCAGCAGAAGAAAAAACAGAAAGCATGAAAGAAATTAGTATTTTGTTGTTGTTGTTGTTTTTTTAAAATCTTATTCCCATTTTTGGGGAAAATTCTTGACTTGAATCACACACCACTGCTTTCACAGCATCCAGAGGCACCTCCAAAGAACATATGGCCAGCTCTAGAACTCAGATAAGCTGTCCTTCTCCATCAGTCTTTCCGCTTATGGATCCTCTTGGCTACTAAGCTCAGAATTTTAGTGGTTGTTAGATGATGAAAGAATTAATACAACAGCAGATTTATTGTGTGCAACTGGACTTTTGCAACCCATTAGAAAACACTAAAATGAATTGGTGTTCACTAGTGGCAAATGCATGGACAGGTCCCTGCAGCTCTCTTGGCAAGATTTTGGAAGTGGTTGGCCATTACTTCCATCTTAGGGTCGGGAAGGAATGACTGGCACAAGATCAGCCAGTTGCTGTGCCTAAGGCAGATCTAGAGTTTATGAACACAGCAATGTCTATGTCTAAAGAGATTTGCCTGGTTCTTTCCAGGAACATATTGATACATCTCCCTTGCCCCTTCTTTCTTCCAGCTTTTCTTTCTTCTTGTTCTCTTTCATGCTGCCCTTTATCAGTATATTTAAGACCATAGCATTAGGGCTGGCCAGTTGGTGCACTTTCCGCTTGGGGTTCCCCTTCATCTTTAGCATCTTAAACATTTCCTACCGCTGCAGTTGCTATAGGCTTTCCTTCCATTGCTTGGCAGCCAATCGCATACATACCCATCTGGAAATATGAGGTTATCCCCAAGTTCCTAAATTTTTTTCCAGAAAACTCAGGCTCAACTGATTTTCTTCTTGCACGTTGAAAGTAGTGTCATTTGAAAGAGGTAAACAGCTATGACATATGCTGGCTAAATGAAGTCAATAAAATAAACTTTCTTCTCTCCTTTCATTGATTTATTGTAGGTGAAATACAATAAATGGTGACAACTGCTCATTGAAATATTTTTTTATAAATACAGGGCAATTAAAAAACTGTTATAGTGATGGTGGTTTCTGTCAGAATGGTCTCGACAAGGCATGCGAGTTTGGAAGCCTCCCATACAACTGTGGCATTAATGCCCTCTGCTGCAAGCGTGGACCGGTGAGATCCATTTTTTCCTTAGTTATGAGATGAGAAACATACGGGCATAGCATCTTTCTTTTGCAAAACTTTGCATAAGCATTAGTTGTTTGCAAGGTAGTAAGAGTTTTCTGTATTTGCTATCAGCTATTGATCAACTGGAGTTTTATATCTGTTCATATCTGAAAAGCCTAATTGAGAAGCCCCATTAGCAATTTTTTAAAAAAGGAATCTGACTTGTTTTTTAAACAAGTATCCATTTTCTTATTTAATATGTGCTTACTTGAACCATCAACACTTTTTCAGAGGATCTAAATATGCTGAGAAATGAAATGAGGTATAAAGGCTTTTCATTCATTAATCTTTCCCTATTTTGGAACACCAATTTTGGACAGATTTAGCATTATAGCACATACTGGAAATGAGGATTATAGATATTCCACATTTATCAAGCCAGTTCTGCGATTTCAGCACAGGAAAACAGCTGCACAACTCTGTTGTCGTACATATATATAGTTCATGTGAGCTGATCCCATAAAACCATCCCTCATTCGCTTAATTTTTGCTTATTTATTCTTACAATTGTATTGTCTTAGCCATTAGGATGCTACACTTTAAGATATACACTTACTGATGTCCCCCAAGAATCAGACTGTATCAATAGGTGATACAACACATGAAAAAAGACATTAAAAATGAGTAATTTTCTCTATGTTTACCAAGTGGTAAGCTGAGTAGCTTCTGATCTGTGAAAACAAACTGGGGGTGAATGAGGTTTGGTGTAGAATATGCTAGGAATGACTTTTTAATGAAGAATGATGGCATAGCTAGGGTCCACACTGTAAATGCTATGAGATAAAAGGTCCATGTCCTCAATTCCTGACCTCCATAGTGTTCTTATAAGGTGTTTTTCTTGTAGGCTTCTCTGAGATAGGTGGATAGCTGTGTTGTTTACTGGATGCTGA
>NW_015392900.1:6938-13684 GCF_001527695.2 Protobothrops mucrosquamatus
TGCACCCATAAACTTTCATATGCTTATGGGTTCATGAGAATGTCTTCATCTTGTCTCCAACTTATGCATGAAGAAGCTTAAACATTTCCTTAGCTAGCCTGATGGTTTCCCCATTAAGTAGGCAACAAGACCTAGTATTGCTGTGTGTATAATCTTGACCAGCTTCACAGATCACTCAGATGGTCAGTTGATTGAGAGATGTAGGATAGCCCAGTTCTTACTGCTCAAATTAGGATGGATCCTTCCCTTTCTTCATCTCCAGTCTTTGGATATGATCTTCAAGGACTGTGGTGTAAAAAAAATAAATAGGTTTTAGATCATGAGTGTCATCTTCATTTTTTCCCCAAAACTCAGGAAGGCCAATTGGATGGCAGCAGATTTTATGTTGATAGGTTTCTGTTGGCCAATGTTTGGTGGGTTGCACTTTAACTTGATTGTAAGTTAGAGCCTTAAGTTACATTCCAGTTGTGCCACCACAGGCTAAATTGTTCCTGTGAATGCCTACAGTATATACAGTATCTGGAGTTTTAATGCAAAAGCCATCCTGAGTTCAAGAAGTTGATTTCTATAAGCTCTCCCAATCAGAAGCTCTGCAGCTCTTTTGTATTTCAGTTTAAATAAGCCTGGTGTGAAATGGGGGAATCTAAAAAGATCATTTTCATCGTCTTCTCCTCTACCTATAAGAAGACTAGGTAGTGGCCACATGAGAAGAACTTCAAAATTTATAAAGAAACATAAACCACATATATACACACATTGTGTGATATAGGTGCCAGAATTTAATCACTGATAAACTACTGAACTCAGAGCCTTGAGAGGGGGCTTGCTCTGAAGATAATTGTCCTTCCCACAACTTTCTCCACAACACATTAAACAGTCTCCTTAAGGTATAATACACGTCAAAGGAAGTGTGTGAATTTCAACAAACACATTCTCTGTTGAATTCGCCTCTCCAGAACCAAGGATCTGTATAGCTGGGACATGCAGAGTTTTTCTTAGTCATCTCAACATGGCTGCTTGGGTCTTTCTTTTGGGTTGAATTTTCCCCCTCCAAGCCCAGTGGATCCAGTTTCTTTCTCTTCTTGAGTCTTCTTGACTTTTCAAACCTTGATCCTTTCCCAATTGCTTCACTAGGCCAAGGCTTTTCAACCAGTGGTACGGGTACCACCTGTGGTACATTGGCACCTGGCAGGTGGTACGCGACCATCCTAGAAAAGTGGTAGTGGGGGAGGGGAATGAGCTGTACCGGTGGCAGCACCTCACAAGCCTGAGTAAGAGATGGCTGGAGCTGCAGGGCTGTCAGGGCTCAGCAGAAGCACCAGGATCAATGCCAGGCTCCAGGTGGAGCTCGGCGCTAATCCTGGCACTTCTGCTGAGCCCAGAAGAAGTACCGATCAGCTGGAATGTTGCAGCATCTCCAAGGTCTTATGATTTACATTCAGATGCTTGGCAACTGATTCATATTTATGATGGTCACAGTGTCCCAGGGTCATGTGAAGTGACCAAAATCTGCTGCAACCACCCAGCAGACGGGGGGAATAAAAACCAAACACCCCCCCATCCCCACTGCCAATCCTCAATAGAAATGCTCACAACAATGAAAACTTTGGACAGGAGGAAGAGCGCCGCTGGATGGGCAGGCAGGTGTCTTGCTCGGCTATGGCTTGGGGGGCACTTTTTTTAGTGCCATTGTAACTTCCAACAGTCACTAAGTGAAGTGTTGTAAATCGAGGACTACCTGTACTTCATCAGTTTTTTCCTTTTTTTGGGGGGGGAGTTTCAAGTATTTGATGCCTTGCTAGGCGACTGGTAGTACTCGGATGTTGCCATATCTTAAAAGTGTTACAATGGGTGAAAAGGTTGAAAAGCCCTGCACTAGGTAATTTCATGATGGTGAAGCTGCAACCTTCTCTTTTCTCTGTGGGCAAGTATTGCCCTGCAATATTCTTGACACTTCTGCACCCCTGAGCTGCTCATCTGCCCTGTTAACAGCAGGAAGTATTACAACTGGCAACTGAGCAAAACTACAAACGTCACGTAGGACAAGAATTATCCAGCGAACACAATAGGGAACCTAAAGTTTTGGCGGGGAAAAGGGGGAGGGGAGAAGTAGTTTTAAAATAGAGTGACAGGAAATACAAGTTTGCAATGTCTGCCATATCAGTGAACTACCCCACATTTCCACATTGTCATGACATCATAACTTGTTATAAATAGACAGATCTGCTGGGCTTTTTGTGGAGTCCTCTTAACTCTTCTTCAGTTCTGCTTCTTTGAACTAGCCGGAGAGATTTCAGAGGCAACTTCAATCATGAGGTTTCTTTTCCTAACCTTTGCATTGCTTCTTCTCTTCTATGTTTCCTTAGGTAAGGAATTGCTGGGTAAATCTGGGGGAAATAGAAGCAGAAAGCTGAAAAAAGAAAGCCAGACAGAAATTTGTGTTTTTTTAGAAAAATCATTCCCATTTTCAAAGGAAATGCATGACTTGAATCACACACAAGGGGTTTCACAACACCTAGAGGTGAATTTGAAGAACAAATGGACAGTCCTGGAATTTAGATCAGTGCTTTAATCAGACCAGCTGTCCTTCTTTATCAGTGTTTCTGCTAATGGAACTGGGCTTGTGCAATTCAGTAGACTAGGGATCCCCAACTCCCAGTGTGTGGACCGGCACTGGGCCCCGGCATTCCAGAAACTGGGCTGTGCAAACAAGTGAAGCCTCTTCTGTGGGATGCAGGTAGTACGCAAAACCTCCGATCCGCCTCCTATGGTCCATGGAAAACCTCTTTCCACAGAACCGGTCCCTAGTGCCCAAAAGGTTGGGAGCCACTGCATTAAACCATAGTGCAATTGGGATACAGTAAGTTGTGGAAAACTATTCTTAGTGGTTTCTTTATTTATGGTATCCTTGAGTTAATGTTGATCCCTGAAGACTATGTGAAGAAATCCCTGCAGTTTTTTTGGCAAAACTTTGGAAGTGTTTTGTTATTGCCTCTTTCCTAGAACTGAGAGAAAGTGATTGACCCAACGTCAACCAGAGGGCTTTCTGCCCAAGGCAGGATTAGAATTTACAGTCACTCACTTTCTTGCGTGGTATCTTAACCACAATATCAAACTGGCTCTCATTGATCTATTTACTAATCTTATTTATTGAATTGCAGGATGTTAAGTGAATACAACCATTACTCTTTTCTAAAAGGCTTGCTAGGGGTGGTGGGAGAGGAGTGTTCCCAGAAAAAGTCAAAATGGTAAGAACAACAATGGGAGTTGTCCATGCCACCAAGTTCCCCCAATCCTCCAAATGTGTTTGTTTTCCTGGGCTTAGAGTGAAGTATGTTGCATAAGACAAACTACATGTTGCTTTAGGCAGCTGATTTTGTTGCAGGTTCACAACAGGGTCTGTGACTAAAGAGAGTTGCCTAATTCTTCCTAGGAACATACTGACGCATCTCCCTTGTCCCTTCTTTCTTCCAATTTCTATTCCTTTACTGTTCACTTTCATGTTGCCCTTTATTAGTATCCTTAAGTCCATAGCATTTAGGTTGTGCGGTTGGTGCAGTTTCTGCTTGGGGTTCCCCTTCATTTTCAGTATTTGAAAAAAATGCTACTTAGTTGTTAGATTTTCCTACTGCTGTAATTGCTATAGGTTTCTTTTCCATTGCTCAGCAGCCAATCTTACACATTCCCATCAGCAAATATGAGATTATCCCCAAGTTTCTCAAGTGTTTTCAGAAATGTCAGGGTCAGTATTCCATTTGTTACAAGAAGTGGAGTGTCCCAAACAACGAGGAAACAAAATTTTCTGCTCTACTACTGTTCACTCTTGCAATATATCTTGTCCCAGTAGTTCTATAAAGACCCAAGAGAGCTTTCATTGCTATCGCCACCTGTAGGTTGAGGAAAGGACTGGCTAACTGTGAACTTCATAAACTACTCTGCATGATGTTTATCTTAATCTGCTTCATTTTCTAAATAAATATAGAAGAAGCAATGCAAGGAATGTCAAAATTGGAAAGTGAACCACAGCTTATTTTCAGCAAACCTTCTTCCATTAAAAAATTCTTTGTTTTATAACCCCAGACAGCCAGCTTGGAGTCTTCTGGCTCTTTAATCATCCTGAATTTTAATGAAAGAAAAACATTAATTTAGAAGACAGCACTCTATGATGCAAAGTTTTATCCCTTAACTAGGATTTCTTGGGACTGTGACATTCCCCCCCCCCAATGTTACCATTGGATGATAATAGTATACTAAAATTCCTCTTCAACTAGTAAATCAATTTTGGATAACTAAGTAAGCCAGTGATCTCTGCATGAAGCAGCCAGATGGGCAGCCAGATGAAATGAGTGTCCCTTTCTATGTACATTGCAATGTTGCATGTTCCCTCACAGGATAGAGCAGTGGTTCTCAACCTGTGGGTCGGGACCCCATTTGGGGTCAATCAGCCATTTCATGGGGGTCGCCAAGCAAGGCTGTCTGCCATTTTTTTTTGTCTGCCATTTTTTTGTCCGCCATTTTTCCCCCTTTTCCGGTGGGTGCCTTACCTCCCTTGGGCTGGGCCAGCTGGTGGTCAGCCTGCTCCGTCTCTGCCGCTTGCCAGCTACGCTTCGGCCGACGCAGGGGGCGGAACCACGCATGCATGGCGCTCCCAGGAAGTGAAAGTCCTCGACTTACGACCGGTTGGGTAGTCCTCGACTTATGACCGGTTTAGTCCTCGACTTATGACCGGTTTAGTCCTCAACTTACGACCGGTTTAGTCCTCAACTTACGACCGGTTGGGGTCGCGGCATTAAAAAGGTTGAGAACGACTGGGATAGAGCTTGTGATGAGAATTCTGATAAAAGCAGGAAGATCCTATTATTGCTCACTGGATTAAGCTCAGTGTAGGAACCACTTTTTTTTAACGAAGCAAGACTCCTCTTCTGTGAATTCATCCCCTCTGGTTATGCATGCATTTAATGCTCTCAGAATTTCAAATATGTCCTTCTATAGGTAGTGCGCATTTAGCAATCATTTTCCGTTCCAAAGATGATGGAAAAGAGTCTTTGTAATCAATCATCCCATTCATGACCTTCTCAGGTCTGCTTGCCCTAACAACCAAATTGCTAGTCCAAATTTTAGTTGCTAAATAAAGAACACATGTAGTTTATATCCCCTCTATCAAATTTATGTGAAACTTTAGCATGGCAACCAGAGTAATATAGTGATGGACTGGGGAGAGACCAGTTCAAGCCCCTCTTTGGCCACCAAGCTCCCTGGTGACCTTTGGCCAAATGCCCTCTCTCAATTTATCTTGCCCCATAAGAGATCCTATTCTGAGGATTAAATTAGGAATTCATGTAAAGTTTGGAAGCTGCTCAGAGAAAATGAGGATGTAAATAGAACAACTGTGAGAATAATGGTGATAATTGCAACAAAAATAGTAAGTAATATATTGTAGAAAGTCTAGTGAAATGAAATTCATTTCAGGATAAAAAGATAACTTTGGTGAGTGACTCACAAACACAGAAGAGCTGTCTGTGAAGAAAGGGTGCTTTGAGGAGCTAGCTGGTGTTAAGATAGCATTAAACATATGGTTCTTTTGAAGGCCCCTCTTGAATCCTAAAATCTCTCCAAGCCACATCAAAAGGGCCCAGGACCTGCCATTTTCTGCCACTGAGTCATCGATCTGTAGATTTGAGATGACTTCAGAGACCACCTGACCCAACCCTCTGCAGTGCCTCAAAACCATTGAAATCAGGCAGGAGTTCTTTTTGGACATCTTCCAAAAGGAATAGACTAAAAATGCTCAACTTTCAGCATTCCATCTGGCATGAAAGTTCTTTATCCTGGCACATGTTTGTGCTAAAAGATATACTTAAGAGGATGAAGATGAGACTATATTGCTATTCCTCAATATCCCATTCTTTTCTGGGGTTCACTAGTTTCCACATGCAATATTGGGGATAATGTAGTAGCATCCATGGAACAGACAAGAGGACTACATGAAGAAAATATCATCATGTTGATAGAGTGGCAAGTTCTGCCCTTTTTGTGCATTTATACAACATGCACAGAAAAGGGCTGGCGGTTTCTTCATATCAATGCTTTCATTATTGCAGGTGCCTCCGGGATCTTTCTACTGATCTGACATAGGATTACTTTAAGGAGTGCAACTGGATAATCTTGTCAAATATTTGAAATCTTTGCAAGAGCCATACAGTTAGGAAATATGTTAGCTACATGTGGTCAATCATATTATTTCATTTCCATTTTTATCCATTTATATATGAAATATATAACCATTCTGTTTCAATGACAATTGTTCATTCAAATAATGTTTTTTCATAAGTGCAGGACAACCTGATGCCTGTATAAAGGATGGTGGCTTCTGCCAGGTTGACCTCCAGAAAAAATGTGTGCATGGAAGTCTCCCATACAACTGTGGCATTAATGCCAAGTGCTGCAAGCTTCCACTGGTGAGATCCATTTCTTTCTTAGTTATGATATGGGAAATATGTGGGCATAGCATTTTTCTGTTGCAAAACTCTGCATATAAGCATTGTTGTTTGGGGGACTTCCGGTGGCAGGCGATTTCGTCGGTCGCAGCTGTTTGCTGCCTCCCGCCTGTTTTGCGTAAAAGCCGGTTTGACAGCTAGCATCTGCTGTCAAACGGCTTGATACCTTTCCCCTGGGCATAAGGGGATAGGTGAGCTGCCCGGGGTAGGAGTTGAGTTCCCGAGTCGTCCTATATGGACGATGTAGGC
>NW_015392900.1:15119-16426 GCF_001527695.2 Protobothrops mucrosquamatus
GGAGGAGATGGATTGTTTAAGTTTAGACTTTGGAGTTAGAGATATTAATATTTGTTTACTTGTATTTGAATATTAGCCTAGGTTGGTTTGGGAAGTCCGGGGGGTGGGGGGATGGGTTATAACATTGTGTAATATCTGTGATGTATTTCTTTTTTTTTTTTATGATAAAAACAATAAAATTTTATATTGAAAAAAAAAGCATTGTTGTTTGCAAGGTAATAAGCATTTTCTCTATTTGCTATCAGCTATTGGTCATCTGGAGTTTTATAGCTTATATCTGGAAAGCCTAATTGAGAAGCTTTATTAGCAATTTAAGAAAAAGCAATCTGACTTCTTTATTATTAAGAAAAAGAAAAGAAGACAAAAAGGAAGTGCAAGAAAAAAAATAGAAAGAAAAAAAATGCTAGTTATGAAGTAGAATGACTTTCAACCTTCTCTTAAACAATTATTAAATAACACCATTTTGAGCTTTTTCAACATTTTTCTGAGCACACATTTTACCTTCACTCAACTGAAAGTACCAAGTTCCTGAAAGTGCTTCTGATCTGGAGATTGTGAAAAAAAATTGGAGGTGAATGAGGTTTGGTAGAATAGACTGGGAATGACTAGGACAGGGGTCTTCAAACTTGGCCCTTTTATGACTTGTGGACTTCAACTCCCAGAATTCCTCAGCCAGGCACTCTGGACTAGCATAATAGCATGGCTGAACTCCACATTATAAACACTATGAGATAATCTCTTTAATTCCCAAATTTCTTACAAGAAATTTTGCCTGTAAGTTTCTCTGAGACATGTAGATAACTATTGTTGGGTACTGGATGCTGAGCTAGTTGATTTTTTTTTTATGATCAAGAGAGATTCAAGCAGAACCTCAATATGACCAGGCACAGCTTGTTACATTTTAATGATTGGACAATAGAAACAATAAGAAGTTTACTGATTAGATTCACTATAAAATCTGAAATTATTCTTCCCCCCTCCCACCTGTCTACACCTCTATGTATTGTTTTGGGCTAGACAAAGTCACGTCAGTAATAAAATCTTCTTTTTCTTTTCTGCAGTGAAACTACCACTAACAAGCACTTGTGAAAACCTGGGAGGTTATTGCCATGTTCCTTAACAAGAACCTTGCCTCTCTGGTGTGCAATATTTAGCCAATTGTGGCCCTAATGGAAGATATTGCAAACTGTTAGGTAACAGCAAGTGGTGAAATAACACTGTAACCAAACTATTTAATAAATTTGGATTGAACACTTGAATTTGATATTGCATTTTGAAAGCACCTGTTGCAAAGGGTGATTTGAATC
>NW_015392900.1:17483-18853 GCF_001527695.2 Protobothrops mucrosquamatus
GTAAGCAGACGAACCAACTTTGGAAGCTTGCTTTTTATTTTGGACTTTACTTTAACTTGTATAACAAGTTTCTCCCCGTATGTGTGGAGGAATGAGGAAAAGTGAAACTAAAATGGCGATGGATTGATACTTTTCAGCAAGAAGTGAAAGTGATTTCCGGTTTGAAATTTTTGTTACTTTGAATCTGCGTATTACTTGTCTTGACTGAACTGCCTAAACTCATTGCTAATATGGTTTTGAGAAAAATCGTGCCTTTAACTTTGAGACCGTCTACATCCCTGATGTCTCAGACATCTCAACTAACTTCTGAAACTTTCCACTTGTCACCTCCGTTATCTTTTTCACCCCCAATGATTTCTTATAGGCGTAGTTTGATGAAACGATAGAATTTACTTGTTAATTTTATGGAAGATGGGAATTTTTCCTTTTTTCTTTCTTACTTTGCTGAAATGATAAAGATTTTGGGTATTTGAAGAATTAATTAAATGGATAATTTTTATTAAAAGGAAGATTATTATAAATATAATAATGTTGCTATAATTGAAAACGATTGAAGGACAAGTAACTAATTGAAGTTGTAAACCTTATTAAGGGTTTCAAATGATTTTTTATAGGGTAGTTTTATGAAATGATAGAATTAACTTGTTAACTTTATGGAAGATGGGAATTTTTTTTTCTTCTCTTTTTTTTTGTATAAGTAAGGGATGGTGTTAAACTATCTTGCTGAAATGGTAAAGATTCTGGATATTTGAAGAACTAACTAAATGAATAATTTTTGTTAATACGGAGGAGATGGATTGTATAAGTTTAGACTTTAGAGTTAGAGATATTAATATTTGTTTACTTGTATTTGAATATTATCTTAGGTTGGTTTGGGAAGTCCGGGGGGGTGGGGGGATGGGATATAACATTGTGTAATATCTGTGATGTATTTCTTTTTTTTATGATAAAAACAATAAAAAATTTTATAACGAAAAAAAAAAAAAAAAAAGAAGTTTACTGATTAGATTCACTATAAAATCTGAAATTATTCTTCCCCCCTCCCACCTGTCTACACCTCTATGTATTGTTTTGGGCTAGACAAAGTCACGTCAGTAATAAAATCTTCTTTTTCTTTTCTGCAGTGAAACTACCACTAACAAGCACTTGTGAAAACCTGGGAGGTTATTGTCATGTTCCTTAACAAGAACCTTGCCTCTCTGGTGTGCAATATTTAGCCAATTGTGGCCCTAATGGAAGATATTGCAAACTGTTAGGTAACAGCAAGTGGTGAAATAACACTGTAACCAAACTATTTAATAAATTTGGATTGAACACTTGAATTTGATATTGCATTTTGAAAGCACCTGTTGCAAAGGGTGATTTGAATC
>NW_015392901.1:0-4388 GCF_001527695.2 Protobothrops mucrosquamatus
TAAGCTTAGATGCTCTCCCAAGATGCTAAGTACTGTGATTATTTAGGTCTTGGATCCAAATACTGTAACAAGCAGGAAAATAATTTATTTTAAGAGAGGGAGACAGAATTGGTATGGCAGTGTGGATTTGTTCTGGTGGCTTGTGACCTAGGAGCCCAGCATGAAAAAAAGAAGCCTATTTCTTCCATTTGTGAAAGTATACATTCACATACATGCCAACATGTTCATGAATGTCATGCCAATAATATATCTAGGTTTCCTATAAACCAGAGATGGCGATCACAGCCCTTCTGCTGATGAGATATCTAATTATTTGTTTACTTCTTTTATAAATAAAATATTGAAGCCACACTTTGCTAAAGAGCAGGGAGTATACACAGCATGCAGTCTGTCCTGCAGTTGTATTCCAAGCAATATAATGACTTGATGATTTATCCAAGGAGCTTGAAATATTTTTTAAAAATATTGTTGATGAAACATTTACTGTTATCTTTATGTTTAGCATTACCAATTCCAATAAGATTTGTCATAGGATTAAAGAGGTTGAAAATGGCCCTTGGGTCCTGGAGGATGTGCCTCCCTCTGTGTGTAAGTGTTATCTCATTTATCCAGAGGTTCCAAAAACTCAGGTGGCCTGGAAGATAAACATCCAGGCTATTTCCTGGGGGATTCTGGTGTTTGCACTTGGTCATTTTCAATCCCATACTTTAGAATGGAGGCTTCCTGCAGCATCAACAATCTTTCAAAACAACTGTATGTTATATATCCTAAATCATGAGAGTCAGAGGGAACAAGTGTATGAAAAAACTGCCTCCCAAACAGTTAATGTTAGGCTGAATGTTGATGCCATTGCCCACATCTTTTTCTCATGCCAATTTCATTATTTTCTGTAAGATAGCAGAAGAGAGGGAATAACTAGCTGACAAATCATACTCAAAGAGTTGTTCTTAATGGTATTACATCTGTATGGAGGGAAGTAAGCAGTGGGATACCACAAGATTCAATCTTAGGCCCAGTACTCTTCAATATCTTCATAAATGACTTACATGAGGGAATAGAAGAGGAACTCATAAAATCTGCAGATGACACTAAGCTGGTAGGAATAGCCAAAACCCCAGAAGACAAGCTTGGGATCCAAAAAGATCTTGACAGACTTGAACAATGGGCCCTATCCAACCACATGAAATTTAACATGGAGAAAAGCAAGGTTTTACACTTAGGTAGGAAAAACCAAAGATACACATATAGATTAGGTGAAACCTGGCTCAAAAACAGTAACTGTGAGAGGGATCAAGGAATCCTAGTGAACAATCACTAGGCAGCAGCCAAAAAAGATAATACAATTCTTGGTTGTATAAATAGAGGCATAGAATCAAAATCACGTGAAGTATTAGTGCAGCTTTACAAAGCCTTAATAAGGCTACACCTGGAATTGTGCATCCAGTTTTGGTTACCACATTACAAAAAAGATGTAACATGTAGTAATCAGTGCTCAGTCATTGCAGGGTGCAAAAAATGGCTGCCCGCCGTCGCAGCAATCATTCTTTTTATACAGTTTTACAAGCAGCAAAAGTTTAACATGGCATCAGCATAGTAACAGCATTTCTATTGGTGAAACCCCTTACCAATGCTTAAGGATAGAAAGCCAGAGGCCCAAAACAGGGGGCAGTTGGCTGTAGCAACCTGTTGTTGTAGGCTAGCTGATATCAGGCAGGCAAGGTCATTGCATTAGCCTAGGTAGTTTCCCACATTGCCATGGTAATGCGGACAAAAGAGATAATGCAGAGAAAAGAGGCACACAGGCGTCAGAAGGGCACTGTTCTGCTCACGGCCTCCACCTGGCCCCCACCGCTACAGTAATGGAATGGAAAAAGTGCAAAGAAGAACAGCTAAAGGCCTGGAGACTAAAGCATATGAGGAACGGTTGCAGGATTTGGGTTTGGCTAGTCTAGAAAAAAGAAGAACTAGTGGGGACATGATAGCAGTATTCTAGTATTTCAGAGGTTGCCACAAAGAGGAGGGGGTCAACTTTTTTTTCCCAAGCACCAGAGGTCAGGAGAAGAAACAGTGGATGGAAACTAATCAAGGAGAGAAGCAACCCATCTGACCATACCAGTAGCACTTGATTGGAGCCCTGGCTGGTGCTTGGGAGATGTTGGCAGCTGCAGAGGCTTGGGGACGTCGGCCATAGAGGTGTTTTTCTTGGATGCACGGTGGCTTGAGTTCCGTGGTGCTTCACTTTTGGGAGCGGTCCAGCTCGATGTTCAGCATCACTGCCATACGGTACCACTCACCCAACAGGTTGGGAAAACTTTGAATGATGCAGGCTTGGAGCAAGTTGCGATCCAAACCCTGTTTAAAGTAGTTGATCAGTGACCACTCAGGCCACTGCCCCAGACAGTTAGCAACTGTCCTGAATTCATGGACGTATTCCTTTGCAGGGTGACCTCTTTGCTTCAGGTGGTGGATTTCTTTCTTGGCCAGTAGGATTCGGGATTTGTTGAAGACGAATTGATTTACTTATTGATTCTTAACCTATCATTCCATATTGCTGTATGATTATACACATAAACGATTATGTGTAAAAACATAATGCTGCATATTGTGAAATGGAGCAGCATGGTAAATCTGTATGTATGCAGAATTTCCAAATGATATATGACTTTCTAAAATATCTGGAGGGCATCAGGTTGGGGAATGCTAATATTAGAAATTACATATGGGATAGGGTAGAAACTGCTATCAGGCAAAATGAAATATAAGAGTCAGGGTTGCTTGACAACATTTATTTATTTATTACATTTTTAAAAAATCTTGTCTTTATTACTTTATACATAACTGAGAAAAGGGAACATACTTAATACTCCTTCCTCCTCCATTTTCCCCACTATAATAACCCTCTGAGGTAGGCTGGACTGAGAGAGATTGACTGGCCCAAAATCAGTCATCTGGCTTTCCTGACTAGGGCAGGACTAGTCTTCTGGTTTCTAGACCAAAACTTCAATCTCTATACCAAACTAGCTCTCAAACATGTGTATAAAGATTAAGGTTTCATTTAATTCTTGATTAGGAAGACAAAATAGGGCACATGGACTTCTGAGGTTGGATAAACAAATAACAGCACAATTGTGTATATACTGCGTCTGTAAAGAAATAAATCAATTTATATAGTTTTTTTGTACTAGGCTAAAGAAGGGAAATTGATGGAAATAAAAATTGGTGGATATATCCATAATGATCACATTTTAATGAAAATCTGTTTGGACAAAAATCCTCCTGTTATGGATTTGTGTAACATTAACTAGGCTTCATTTTCCATTAGACTGAAAGCCAAGCTGCCGCTGATTATTTCTTTAAGTATTTGGAAGTACAATTGCTTGGAATTAGGAGGTGATAGCAAGTAGCAAGACCTTGATGTAAAGGTTATTTGTAAGCCAAAACATTTTAAGAAATGTTGTTCTTTGATGTTTTTCTTTTGGTGATTTTTATTTGGTTTTCTTTCCAGTTATTTATTTTTATTTATTTATTTGGAGTGTGCTCATCCATTTTCCTTTTGGTTCTGGAGGACTTAAGGACTACCTCTCGAGGTCAGACTCTTTGTTTCCCTGGCTTTGGTTAGAAGACCTGAGAACTACCAAACAACACCTTCCCCTCTGTGCCATGGACTCCCTTCGCCGGACCTATGTATTCCAGGACGGTCCTGCTGGTCCTGCGCGACTCACCCCTCGCGCAGACCTGGCCCAGCAACATTTCTAGGGCCTACCTCGAGGATGGGGTGTGGAACCCCAAGAGGTGGCATGCAGTGGTCACTAACAAAACATTGTTTAAATTATTTAATCTGAGAACGTTTTTACACGGGTGTTTTAATAAATTTTTAGGGGGAACCAGGGTGGGGGGGAGGGGGGAGGTTCCCCTTAGGTCAGGACCAGCCATGTCTGGGGGTTGCGGTATAGAAAGGGTGGGGGGGGAGGTCGGGGGGCTGAGGGAGGAGGGAGGAATTAGTACGGTCAGTGGGAGAGGCAGATATGGCGGGAGCAGAGGACCATATCAGGTTAGGGGAGCACGCACACGCTATTTACGAGCTTGTGGGCGCTCCGGTCCTCAGGTCTCTACTTGGTTTCCAGGAGACTTAGACCCTCCGGCCCGGGACCATCGGTTGATGTTATGTAATGCCAGGTCCGTGGTAAACAAGGCCCCCCTCATACAAGATCTTATTTTGGAGGGGGGCGCGGACCTGGCAGGTATTACTGAGACCTGGTTGGGCGTAGAAGGTGGAGTACCACTGGTGGACATCTGCCCACCGGGTTTTCAGGCATTCCATCGGCCAAGGACCCGGGGTAGGGGCGGGGGAGTAGCGGTCATTATAAGGGAGAGCCTTTGTCCAAGGG
>NW_015392901.1:6273-12196 GCF_001527695.2 Protobothrops mucrosquamatus
GCTCCATGGCATAGGACCTGGCTATCTCCGAGACCGCCTTCTGCCGCAGATTCCCTCCCATAGACCGGTACGCTCCCACAGAGTGGGCCTCCTCAGGGTGCCGTCGGCCAAGCAGTGTCGGCTGGCGACCCCCAGGGGGAGGGCCTTCTCTGTGGGTGCCCCCGCCCTCTGGAACGAACTACCCCCCCAGATCCGGGTGCTTCCGGATCTTCTTACTTTCCGCCGCGCCCTCAAGACATGGCTTTTCCAGCAAGCGGGCCTGGCCTAGGGTGGATTTTTAAATCGGGTGCATTTTTAGAAAATTTTAAATACCACAACTTTAAAATATTTGGGTTTTAAATTGGTTTTATTTGGCGGGGATTGTGGGCTTGTTTTTGTTTTAAATATGTTGTGAGCCGCCCTGAGTCCCTCGGGAGAAGGGCGGGATACAAATCGAAATAAATGAAATAAATGAAATGAAAATGAAAATAAGATTTTGCATTAACTCCACCTATACATGACAGGGATTCCCTTTGATAAATTACTCTTTGGCTGAATCAGGTTGACTTACGGTTCGGATATATGCTGTGCAGTTGATTATTCTCTGGGAGGAAAACATTAGGCTGGCTTGAATTTCTGCCAGTTTGCAATAGCATCAGTTAGAAAGAGTGTGCATTTTTTTAATTTTTTGTTAGCTTCTAGCACACTTCATTTGTGACTAGGGAAATAGGACTGTTAATAATTTAGACTTAGTAATGTTAGTAGTTTCATTCTAAGGAAATGGAATTATAGAACCTCCTGGGATAAGCCAAATCAAATTCTCATATCTAAATAATATCCCCACATGCAGAAGTTGGCTTGAGTACTTAAGGGAGTGTTCTTAATACTCTCTGAGCTAGGTTTTTTAGCTTGTGGGCATTTCACTGCCCAACTAGGTAACATAATGAGTGCCAACTACATGCCATCATCAGTGCCAACTAGGTGGCATTGTCAGTGCATCAGTATTTAGGGGAGTGCTGGGACTCAGCTTCTGTCGGGCACTGCTGAGTGTCCAATGTTTTCTAGGTGGAATCCATTGGTTTTTTCAGTTGATTCTAGCAGTTGGCTTTGTCTTCTGCAACTAGGCCACAAGGCAATCAGAATTTTGTGATATTCAGCCCATCCGACTCCAAGATTCACTGTATACAATTATGATTAAATAATGCTTAACTACTTGCTAAGACAACACACAAGAAGCAGTTTGATGTAATAGTTAAGGCATTAGGCTAGAAAGCAGGAAACTTTGAGTTCTACTCCTAGGTGACTTTGGGCCAGTCGTTTTCTTTCAGCCCTAGGAAGCAGGCAATGAATAAACACTTTCAAAAATCTTTCCCCAAAAATTGCAGAGACTAGTCCAAAAAGTTGCCAGGAATCAAGAATGCACCCTCCACAAAAGACACAGCAAGCATTTGTTTTCTTTCTTCATCCCTTTTTGTTTATTACTTTATATCTGCCCATAAATAATATTTAGCAGTGGAATAGATTCATAGAAAAACTGTATCATGGGTTTGCAGAAGAAACAATATTTTATGGAAATAAACATATGCAGAAATATCAGTTAAATATAAGATTGCAAATTATTGCACTCTACTGGGATGATTGCCATGACAGTTCTTTGAAATAGCAATGTCCCCAATGCTCTTATGGCACTGACCTTGCATCACAAACAAAAAATGATTTTTTTGCTTTTTACGATCTTTTAATCCCTTTATTCAGAGTGGAGTCAGGGTGACTGAATGGAACTAAGCATTTACTGGCTGGATGCCCTTCCTGCCACCTATGCAGGGTTTACAGCAGAGGAAAGCTAAGGCTCAAAATGAACTAAGGCTTGCAACAAAAGTCAAAAATAACAAAAAAAGCTTCTTTCAACATGTAAAAAACAAGAAAAAAGTTAAGGAAATGATTGGTCCACTAGTGGGAGAAAGTGGCAAGAAGGTGACAAGCAACAGAGAAAGCAGAACTACTCAATTCATTTTTTGCACCCGTATTTACACAAAGGGGAAAAATAGTCCAACCTATCAAAAACAATACCGTAAAAAACAGATTAGAAACACAAGTTAAGATAGGCAAGAAAATGGTAAGTGAGCACCTGTCGACCCTAGATGAGTTCAAATCACCAGGACCAGATGGACTATAACCCAAGATTCTGAAGGAACTGGCAGATGTGATCTCAGAAACACTGAACTATATCTTTCAAAGATCCTGAAGCGCTGGGGAACTACCAGAGGACTGGAAAAGAGCTGATGTAGTTCCCATCTTCAAAAAAGGGAAAAAAATGGATCCAGGAAACTACAGACCTATCAGCCTGACTTCAATACCTGGGAAGATCTTGGAAAAGATAACCAAGCAACGAATCAGCGAACACTTAGAGGCAAACAAAGTCATTACCAAAAGCCAACATGGGTTTGTCAAAAACAGATCACGCCAGACAAACCTTATTGCATTCTTCGACCAGGTGGCAATATTAGTGGGCCAGAGGAATGCTGTGGATATAATTTACTTGGACTTCAGAAAGGCATTTGGTAAAGTAGACCACAACCTACTATCTGATAAGATAGAAAAATGTGGGTTAGACAGCATCACCACTAAATGGATTTGTAGCTGGCTGACCGGCCGTACTCAGCATGTGGTCCTCAATGGAACCACATCTACATGGAAGGAAGTATGTAGTGGGGTGCCCCAGGGCTGGGCCCAGTGCTCTTCAACATCTTCATCAACGATTTGGACGAGGGGATAGATGGGGAACTCATCAAATTTGCAGACAGCACCAAGCTGGCAGGAAAAACCAACACTCCAGAAGATAGGCTTAAGATACAGAAGGATCTTGACAGACTTGAACATTGGGCACTATCTAACAAAATGAAATTCAATGGTGAAAAAAGTAAGGTTCTACATTTAGGCAAGAAAAACCAAATGCACAGGTACAGTATAGGACAGGTCACGGGTGTCAAACTCACCACGTCATGTGATGTGTCAGGATGTATTATGACTCTTTTTGCATTGCCAGCAAAGGGGTGGGCGCGGCTTTGGCATGATGAAACCGGCCCATGGGGCAGCAGTTTGACACTCCTGGTATAGGTGGTACCTTGCTCAATAGTAGCAACTGTGAGAGGGATCTTGAAATCCTAGTGGACAAGCACTTAAACATGATCCAGCAGTGTGCTGCAGCTGCCAAAAAAGCCAACACAGTGCTAGGCTGCATTAACAGAGGGATAGAATCAAGATCACGTGAAGTGTTAATACCACTTTACAATGCCTTGGTAAGGCCACACTTGGAATACTGCATACAGTTTTGGTCACCACGATGTAAAAAAGATGTTGAGACTTTAGAAAGAGTACAGAAAAGAGCAACAAAGATGATCAGGGGACTGGAGGCTAAAATATATAAGGAACGTTTGCTGGAATTGGTTTAATGAAGTGAAGGAAGAGGGGTGACATGATAGCTGTGTTCCAATATCTCAGGGGCTGCCATATAGAAGAGGGAGTTAAGCTATTCTCCAAAGCACCTGAAGGCAGGACAAGAAGCAACGGATGGAAACTAACCAAAGAGAGAAGCAACCTAGAACTAAGGAGAAATTTCCTGAGAGTTAGAACAATTAATCAGTGGAACAACTTGCCTCCAGAAGCTGTGAATGCTCCAACACTGGAAGTTTTTAAGAAGAGACTGGACAGCCATTTGTCTGAAATGGTATAGGGTTTCCCTCCTGAGCAGGGCGTTGGACTAGATGATCTCTAAGGTCCCGTCCAACTTTATTATTATTATTATTATTATTATTATTATTATTAATAATAATAATAATAATAATAATAATAATAATAATAATAATAATAATAATAATAATAATAATAATAATAATAATATTAATAATAATAATAATAATGCAGCCTTACTAGGAACTGTTTCTATCCTGCGACGATATCTGTAATAACATCAAACATCCACATCTGCCTATCCCAGCTCCTTGGTAAGGATTCGATAAGTAGACAAAAATGCCAAATCCAGTCTGAACATCTGGCTGACTGTGCGATGATCCTCAATAATAATAATAACAATAACAATAATAATTTCTCTTTGTGCCCTGATAGAGAAACATCTATGACTGTCTAGCATTGAATCTCAACCTTCTGAGTAGGAGGTGAGTGCTTCACCTCTAGGACACCATGCCACTCACAAACAAACAAAATCAATTAATGAGTAAATAAATGATTATGATAATGGGAAGATATTCCACATTTATTTCTTTTTTCAAAAACACATTGGCATTGTATTGCTCTTATCACTACTTATTTATACCCTTTCTCATCCCAAGGTTCTTTTTCTTGGCTTATTTTTCCTTGCTAATTTTTCTTGTGACATAAAGTTAGATAATTATATGGAAAACTTTGAAAAAAATTAATAATATATTTTCCAAATTTAAGTGACAGAAAGAGGTTCACTAGAAATGTTAGAATTCTCTCTCCCTGAATCATAAAAGAAACCATATATCCCCCAAAACACTTTATGAGAGTGGATGAAGTTACACAGTATTAGATTATTAGTTGCTTAAATATATATATATGAAGATTTGTAGGCCATGCTCTATAGATTTATTTGCAACTTGAAAATGTTTATTTTGAAATGTATAGATGTTAAGCAGAACTGCCTTTCTGCAGCAGCATCATTCATGATTTGTTAGTGGAGCGTACCCAGTGTGGAACAGGAGCTTAATTCCATCATAAGGTTGGTTTATTTTATCTGGGTCTTACAAAAGATTCTGGAAAATTGCAGGCTGTCCAGATTACTTCACTACTATTAACTGAAAATCCTACATTTCCTTTGTTCCATTGGGACCTGGTGATTGGTGGAAGATGGATTATTGAAATGGTTCATTTGGTATTAGTGATGTGCAGATACAATTTGACGTCCTTTGTCTAGGCTTTCTTTGGCGTTTTGCAGACTATATTTACTTGTGTTTCCAAGGAATTAACTGCAAGCACAAAAGCAGGGTTAAATGTATAATGGTTCTGGAGAACCAATATTCTGAATATATCCAACAGTCCATAATAAATGTATGGTTCAGAAAGTATGATTCTATGACAGTAGTTTTTGATTCTATTCATACTTATTAAATATATGGACAAAGTATACAGTGCAATCCGGAATCCTGGTCATTAATTTTTCCTGATTTCCTGAGGCTCATGTGTGCATGAGTGATGGTATATAAAAAAAGCTTAAACTGGATTGTAAATCATGTCACCATACCATTGTTGTTTCTCATTGGAACTGTACAAAAATGCTATACATTAGGGAAAATTAATATACAGTAAATTTGTTATTTTATGGGAAATTGCTATATATTTGCATATTAGGAAATGTGTCTATTGGGAGAAATATATCTTCAAGAGTTTGCCTAGAGGTGAGAATATGTTATCTTGGGATAATGAAGAACAAATTACAGTTTTACTGTAATTCATTTAAAAATGTCAGTAAACATGTTTGCCCATGTCAAAGCCAGACTTCCATTTTTTTCACGAAGAAAGTGTTATTTTTTGCAAAGATATCCATAGTATTATACGAAGGATTCTTTGGGAATTAGACCACTAATAAAATAGAGAAAAAATAGAAAAAGTTGGTTTTGCTGGAGTCCTTGGAAATCCAAATATTATATATATCTTCTTGGTGAGAGCTACTTCAAGAATAAATTGACCATTTCCCTATGTAGAGATTCTTCTGCAAAGGTTTGGGGACATGTGATGGGGCATATATAAGAGGTTCCCAGGATAGCCAAAATTCATTTGGCTATCAATAGAACATCATATTTTAATTTTTGATAGCCTCAGAGACATACTTGTTTGTTTTATTTTTTTAAAGAAAGCATTCATTTTTAATGAATATTTTATACTGATTTTTTTTCTTTTCTGATTT
>NW_015392901.1:12380-14397 GCF_001527695.2 Protobothrops mucrosquamatus
TATGATAACCACTGTACACACAAAGCCTGCACACATTTGGTCAGTAAAATCTATGCAGCGGAAAGGTAAAAACTGCCAAATAATTTGATACTCTGTTTCTATATTTTCATCTAGACCAGGGGTAGGCAACCTTGGCTCTTTTATGACTCGTGGACTTCAACTCCCAGAATTCCTGAGCCAGCATGGCTCAGCTTGGAAACCTTTCCCTTTCCCCTCAGCATGGCTGGCTCAGGAATTCTGGGAGTTGAAGTCCACTAATCATAAAAGAGCCAAGGTTGCCTATCCCTGATCTAGACCTTTTAAAGAAAGAAATGTTATTTTGCCTAGTACCCAGAACTGAGAAGGTTTAAGAGCACATGCAAAGATCGGCACATTTATTATGCACTTTCAGTAGAGATGAATTGTGTTTAATAGAACTAAGTCAGAAGTTAGGATAGTTACAAATATGGAATGATTTGATTAGTATGTATGGTAATATGATCTTGCCTAAACTGTAATTCCCAAGAAATATGAGAAATAGAATCCATGTTTTTAAATATTTACATTTGAAGCAGTTCTAATTAAAAAGTGTTAAACCTATTAAGCAAAATGGTTCAGAAAAATACAGGTTATCCTTAACTTATGACTGCAATTGGGCCTGGAAATCCAGTCATAAGTTGAGGCCCCACGTGACCAGAAGTAATTTTCTGGCCTTTTAATGACTGAATGGTGCAGTCATCAAGCAAACCCATTGATCTGACATTTGAATGGGTGTTTTTTCTTCTTCTGATACCAGCAAAAAATGCCAGAAGCCAGTAGAAGATATTGCAAATTGAGGTCATGGGACTGAAATGGGGGGGGCACGCAGAACTATTTAGAGTGGTCAGAGGTGTTTTATGAGCTGTAAAGCACCAGTTTTGTGATTGTTGTAACCAGGGCTTTTTTTCTCGGAGAAAAGGTGGCGGAACTCAAACCTGGCCACGCCCTCATCAAACCCTAGGACCGCCCCTTTAGAGAACAGGAATGCAAGTAAAATTTGGGAGGGGCTATTTCCGGTGTGGGAGGGGCTATTTCCGGTGCGGCCGGCCCGGAAAAAGGTGCCGGAACGCGGTTCCGCCGCGTTCCGGCTGAAAAAAAGCCCTGGTTGTAACTTTGAAAAGTCATAAAATGACCAGTCATAGGTTGAAGACTATCTGTATGTACAGCAGAGAGATAGGAAAACCTGCTTTAAAAATGCATAAATTTGGGGAAGTTATATTCAAACTTATGAGAACAAAGTATATTGATCCAGAATGCCCTCCATGTAACAGAACTATAGTAGTAGTGGAGAATGATAGTAAATGTCATAAAATTCTGTAATTGGCTAGCTGTGACCACTGTGTCTTCTTCATGTTTCCACTACAACACTGCTATATCCAGGACTTTATGGGAGAATAAAATGGAGGCCAGAAGATAGCTACTGCTATCATCGGTTTAATAATTGCAAGGAGGAAGTAGAGATATATCCCAATTTCAGTATTAATAAACAATGACTGAAATACCATCTTTCATTGTGCACAATTTTATTTTCGTCTTGTTTGTTTCTGTCGAAAAGCCATTTCATTCTAAACATGTGCTTTTAACTTCTCATTATTTTATTAGTGTTTCCTACAGATTTTGTCACTTGAAATAGGCAAGTGCTTAAAGACAATGCATCTCTCAAAGCAGAGAGATCACTGGCCAATCTTTGTTATGCAGCCACATCGATGTGATCTCCTTGTAGATCTATTTCCAGCAGAGGCCTTGGCTAGGATACCATACAAAGTAAATAGATGGGCAGCCTGCTTTCTCCCATCACATTTTGTTTTCTGTTGGATGTAACTGAAGTAAGATATTCCAGGTTAGCAACATTGGTTTCTGGACTGGACATTCTCCAGGAAAGAACGAAAGAACAAAAGAACGAAAGAAAGAAAGGAGGAAGGGAGGGAGGATTTCTCTATTAACATACAATATTTTTGTGTGTGAGAGCCTTAGACCTTAAAAAGTTGCCTACTATTGT
>NW_015392901.1:15816-29730 GCF_001527695.2 Protobothrops mucrosquamatus
AATTGTTAATGATTTTAAAGTTTCAGGGGATTTTTAAGGATAATTTTAATTGATCGGCCTATTTAAATATTTCTTTTTAATTCGGCTTTTAATTATTGTATTTGTATTGTAGTTTTATGAGGCTGTTAGCCGCCCTGAGTCCCATGAGGAGAAGGGCGGGGTATAAATTAAATTATAAATAAATAAATAAATAAATAATGTTCCATGCTGTGGAAATAACTTCAAAATAAAATATCTATTGTCTACTGTACAACTAATCATGCTGATATATATTCTTTGCCTAATATCTGCTTTTGTCTTTTAACTTTGTCCCCTTAACTTTTCCTTCTAGATTCTTTTAATTCTTTTATATTTCACCCCAGTAAATTAAAAACACCCATTTATTCATTGGCAGTTGTTGGTTGAGATTTTCATGTGAACTCATCTCTTTTAATCCTAGGAAACAGGATTCACCCCTTAATCCCCAAGTATTTTAGCTATTAATCTGGAGATGCTTTTCCCTTTATCCAGCTGAGATTAAGACAAGAATGGTTTCCCATGGTTACCATTTCTTTTCTTCCTGATCTTTGATGGGATTTTGAAGAGTCCCTTGAAACTCTGGACTCATATTCAGTATTCTGATTTTGCCTTTCTGCATTCTAATATTTATGCTTGTAAATTTCACCCTCTTTTGACCTTGTAGGAAATGCTAGAATGTGGAAGCAAGTAACATGAGCAGATATTAATTAATCCTTTCACCCTTCCACCCAGTGGTGGGATTCAGCCAGTTCGTACCAGTTCGGCAGAACAGGTAGCTAATTTTTTGTTGCCCAGGCCCAGAATGGATTTCCGGAAGTGGCATCCACACAGAGAACCGGTTGTTCACGTATTTTCATCCCACCACTGCTTCCACCTGATAAATAAACACTGCCATTCCATATTCCTTCAGTGCATAGAAAGAAAAAATCCAGATTCTGGCTTATAACTGAACAATATTTCTAATATGTGCCATGCTTCCAGATGTAGTTTGCAGTTTTATTGGGCTCTTAAGCATTAAAAAGATCTCCCATTAAAAAAATACAAAAGAAAATATAAGGTAGACCCACAAATTATACTGGTCTTATCTCATCTTCTGGCAACTGCTCTTCCCTTCCCTTCCCTTCCCTTCAAATGTTCTAAAATAATTTCAGACATAAAGTCCAACCTCACGGTTTTACATTCATGTGCATTTTGAGAGATTTCCTTTTACTATAGATGAAAGAATGAGATGTGTACCAGCAGCCAATCTGTCCTACCTAACCACTGCCAGGTAGGCTTGTCGAGCAGAAAAGAGTTAAAAGACCAATGCCATTAAGCCTGAGTGCTTGTTCTTCTTTGAAAAAAAATGAACAAATTCTGCTGAAACCATCCTCATTATATTCATATTTACCTACTATTCTCTTTAATTGAGCTCTTTGAAAACAACAACAGATTCCATTGGTGAATAGTTCTGACTTGTGGAGCCTTCAAAGAACAGTTCACTTTACCAAGCTGGTTTTAAATCATAATACTACAACCAATTAACTTATAAATATTCACATGGCGTTTTTAAGAACAAGAAAAGCAATTAGCCTGCCTGAAACCCAGACAGCAATAAGATTGAAAACTGAGCCAGCAGGTTGCATGTGTTGTGTTCACCTGTAATTTTAGCTGAGAAGGCAGGAGAATTTGCTCTATATTTTGCTGATGTGACAGGTATGGATGGTCAGATTGGTGAGATAATTGTCCTAGTCTGGTTTGGTATATAATACCAATGAATGTAAATGATCAAAACAAAGAGCAGAATAAGACTGAAATATAAAACTGATAATATTTCCTTCTAGATAATATTATTCTGGTTCTTCACTACAAAACTTGAAATGAGCAAAATTCAGGAATAATCCATATCAGTTAGAAATTTACAATTGACTTTAACTCTTATTATTGGAATATTAGATTGGACTCAAGAGACTAGTAGCAAATATCCAGAAAATACTTGTGAATTACATGATAGGTTAGCTGAAATCAAAATTGGGAATAGGGGAGATGGTGTTTTCTAAGTGGATCAGAAAAAAGATAGCAATTAAATGAAAAATAATCTTATGACTGAGTAATAATTAAACTACTATAATTGCCTATTACCAGTGCTCTTTTTTTTTTAGATAACTTCCACTATTAACATTTTTATCAGTGCTGATAATTCTCAGTAGGGGACAGCAGGCATTCATAATAGTGATACATTATTTCAAATAAAGAATAACATCTGGCTATCTGGGGTTGTGTAGAAGTGCTCAAATGTGGACACTATCTCAATATACTTGCAGAAGTATTCAATAGTTCTTGAAAACAACACATAGTTTTGACAAATTGTTTTCAATTTATAGATAGTCCTTGCTGTTGATTTTAAATGAAAATGATGTGAGGCAATATCCTTTATTAATTCTTTTCATTGGGTATCTTGATTCATTTTGTTTGAAGTTTACAATAATTAAAGTTTGGAAATTGGTTGCAATTTCTTTCCATCATCTGATAAAAATGAACTCATAGAGAAAGAAATTCATAAAGTGGTATAATTAATCTTTTCTTGCCCCATCTATTTGAGATATTAGTGACCTTTTCTAATGAGTATGGCACTGTAATTAAAATGCATCCCGTGAACATTTGATCTCTCTGCCATGACACACTCCTATCTAACATACATGAGTTGGGTCATTATTTTAGAACCTGCTTTTCCACAAAGAAGATATTTAATGTGATAGCAAATTGAAATGGATGTTATCTCAGTAAACATATCTTTAGGTCTCAGCCTGCATTCATATGAATAAAAATGAAGAAAATTATTGTTATATTGATATTTCATTTACCTTCAGTATATGTAAGTTACTTCATGCGTTGGTGACATGTCATCAACAGCATGTTGCTTTTCAGGTTCTCTTGAGACTAGAAATTTTAGCTTGCATAGACTAGCATGAGCATACTTAGAGTAAAACTGAGTGCTTGTAGCTAGATGTGCCCAAACTAACAGGATTGTCCAATAGCAGGGAATGCTGCAGGTAGCATGGTTTTATCCAAGGCTAACAAATTTATCTTTACCTTGATTGAGTAAAGCCACGATAGGTGCATTAAAGAATAGATAAGGGAATAATTGTTGATGACCAGAACATATGGAAAATTGTAACTTGCAATAAGAAGAATATAAAACAAAGATATGCAATTGCCCCTTGGTTACTTAAAATACTATGAGTAAATGTATGCTAGTCAGAGATGTATTAGTTGGGGATATGACAGTATATGCACATTTGTCATTATGCCATAAAAGGGGATGCGTTAAAGACACTGAGCTTGTCAGCTGGAAAACTGACCGGCCAGGTTTGAAACCCAAACACCGCACGATGGGGTGAGCTCCCATTTCTTCCCCAGCTCCTACCTACCTAGCAATTTGAAAGCATGCAAATGTGAGTGGATTAATAGGTACCACTTTGGTGTGAAGATAAAAGTGTTCTGTAAACCTTTGGCATATAGCCATACTGGCCATATGACCACAGAAAATGTCATCAGACAACACTGGCTGCCTCAGCCAAGAAACGGAGATGAGCACCGTTCTCTAGAATCAGACATGACTGTACAGGGGAAGTATTTACATTTTAGAATAGAATAGAGCTGGAAGAGACCTTTATTTATTTATTTATTTATTTATTTTTAAACTTCTATGCCGCCCTTCTCCCCAGGGGGACTCAGGGCGGCTCACAGCATGTTAAAAAACAACACAAAAAACATTTCCCCTATAAAACCAATTAAAAGCAAATATATTAATGGCTGTGTCATTATTGAAATCTTTAAAAATTATTAAAAATTATTCCCTATTTAAAATTCACCCTAGGTCAGTCCCGCTTGTTGAAAAAGCCATGTCTTGAGGGCGCGGCGGAAGGTTAGGAGATCCGGAATCGTCCGGATCTCGGGGGGTAGTTCGTTCCAGAGGGTGGGGGCACCCACAGAGAAGGCCCTCCCCCTGGGGGTCGCCAGCCGACANGAGGGGAGATCCGGAATCACCCGGATCTCTGGGGGTAGTTCGTTCCAGAGGGTGGGGGCACCCACAGAGAAGGCCCTCCCCCTGGGGGTCGCCAGCCGACACTGCCTGGCCGACGGCACCCTGAGGAGGCCCGCTCTGTGGGAGCGTACCGGTCTGTGGGAGGCAATCTGTGGCAGAAGGCGGTCTCGTAGGAGGTCTTCTAGTCCAGCTCCCTGCTCAAGCAGGAGAACCTATACCATCTCAGACAAGTGACTGTCCAATCTCTTCTTAAAAACCTCCAGTGATTGAGTGCCCATGATTTCTGAAGGCAAGCTGTTTCACTGGTTAATTGTCCTCACTGTTAGGAACTTTTTCCTTAATTCCAGGTTGCTTCTCTCTTTGGTCAGTTTCTAACCATTGTTTCTTGTCCTGCCCTCTGGTGCTTTGGGGAATAATGTGACCCCCTTGTTTTTGTGGCAGCCCCTCAAATACTGGAATACTGCTATCATGTCGCCCCTGTTTCTTCTTTTCTTTAGACTAGCCAAACCCAAGTCCTGCAGCCATTCTTCATATATTTTAGTGTCCAGGCCTTTGATCATCTTAGTTGCTCTTCTGTAAACTTTTTCCAAGGTCTCAACATCTTTTTTGTAATATGGTGATCAAAATTGGTTGCAGAATTCCAGGTGTGGTCTCACTAGGGTTTTTATAAAGCGGTACTAATACTTTGTGTGATCTTGATTCTATGCCTCTGTTTATACAACCCAGGATTGTATTAGCTTTTTTGGCTGCTGCTGAACATTGCTGCCTCATAGTCAAGTGATCGTCCACTAGGACTCCAAGGTCCCTCTCACAGTTACTGTTTTTGAGCCAGGCCTCACCTAATCTGTACTTATATCTTTGATTTTTCCTGCCTAAATGTAAAACTTTGCTTTTCTCCACATTAAAACTCATTTTGTTGGATAGGGCCCATTGTTCAAGTTTGTCAAGATCTTTTTGAATTCTGAGCTTGTCTTCAGGGGTGTTGGCTATTCCTGCCAGTTTAGTGTCATCTGCAAATTTGATGAGTTCCCCTTCTATTCCCTCATCTAAATCATTGATGAAGATATTGAAGAGTACTGGGCCTAAGACAGAGCTTTGTGGTACTCCACTGCTTACTTCTCTCCATGTGGATATAGTACCATTAAGGACTACTCATTGAGTACGGTTTGTCAGCCAGCTACAAATCCATCTGGTGGTGATGTTGTCTATTCCACCTTCTTCTAACTTACCAAGCAGTAGATTGTGGTCTACTTTGTCAAATGCCTTACTGAAATCTAAGTATACTATGTCCACAGTGTTTCACTGGTCTACTAATTTGGTCACTTTATCAAAGAATTAAATAAGATTTGTTTGGCTTGATCTGTTTTTGACAAACCCATGTTGGCTTTTGGTAATGACTTTGTTTGCCTCTAAGTGTTCGCTGATTCGTTGCTTGGTTATCTTTTCCAGGATCTTCCCAGGTATTGATGTTAGACTGATTGATCTGTAGTTTCCTGGGTCTGTTTTTTTTACTCTTTCTTGAAGATGGGAACCACATCAGCCCTTTTCCAATCCTCAGGTTCTTCCCCGGTGCTCCAGGATTTTTGAAAGATATGGTGCAATGGTTCTGAGATAACATCTGTCAGCTCCTTCAGAACTCTGATATGGAATCTGTCAGGTCCTGTTGATTTATATTTGTCAAGGTCGGATAGGTGATCTCTTACTATTTTCTTGTTTATTTTAATTTTTGTTTCTAGTTTGTCTTTTGCAGTAGTTTTTTTTGATATATTGTGCTATAATTTCTTTTTCTGTGAAGACTGATTCAAAGAATGAGTTAAGCAGCTCTTCTTTCTCCTTATTGCTTGTTACTTCCTTGCCATCTTCTCTCTTTAGTGGACCTACAGTTTCCTTGACTTTTTTTTTGTTCTTAATATGTTGAAAAAAACTTTTTAAAATTATCCTTGATTTCTGTTGCAAATGTTTGTTCATTCTGAGCCTTTGCTTTCCTGACTTCCTCTTTGCATGTTCTGTCTGTCTTCTGATAATCAGCCTTAGTTATGTGTCCCTCTTTCCATTTTTTGTACTGTCTTTTTTGTTTTCCAGTTTGTCTGAGAGATCTTTGTGCAGCCATATTGGTTTCTTCTTGACTTTCTTGTTTTTCTTTTTCAGTGGTATTGTGCTGGACTGGGCTTTTATGATAGCATTTTTCAGAGTTTCCCATGCTTCTTGAGTTGTTTTTCCCTTTAGGATTTTCATCCATGGAATCTTTCCTAGGTTCTCTCTGAGTTTATTAAAATCAGTTCTTTTGAAGTTTGAGACATTGGTTGAATTATTTTCTATTGCTTGCTTTTGCATTATATTGAATTCCAATATGATGTGGTCAGGTTTCCCCCAAGTTTCCGGCAACCTCAACTCCCTCTATAACTTCTTCTCTATTAGTAAGAATTAGGTCCAGTATAGTTTTACTTCTAGTTCCCTCCTCTACTTTTTGGATGACAAAGGTACATTTTACATTATGCCATATTATTGCTGACAACTTGAATGATTTGCAATGAACATTAGATACATTATATGACGCAATCAGGAGTATGGAACTAAAAATTAATGCATCAAAGATCAAGATAGTTTCATTTGACAGGGAAAATGTAATAAGCTATTTTAAATTATATGTAAATGGTGAAAACCTAAAGCAAATAGATAGCTGTGTTATCTATCTCACCAAGGGTGAGAAAATAGAGAAATGTTAAGTGCAAATGCTACTAGAAAGATATTGGCTAGCATGTGGTCTAAGGAGTCAACATTTGTTGAAAGAAGTGAAAATGGTTGTACATAAGAACATGCTTTTCTGCTTACTTTCTTACATAGAAGTGGGAATTGGATATGTTGGGAGAAACATAAAATTAACTATATTACAGCGAATGGTGTGTGTGTGATAAAATAAAGGTACAGGACAAAGGCAAATGTATAAATTAGTACGTGAATTAGTGCAAGCAAGGATTATTTGCATGCACTGAAAGATATGGAAACAATACAGTGAATGCTATTGGTATAAATAAGATTTAGTATAACAATTTTTTCTCTAATTTTATCATGTAACTCCTTTGAATCAGTGGTTCTTACTCATTTTCTGTGCAATTACTATGGTTGCTTTACATAGAAAGAATCTATGTACGTCAATGTTTACATGATCCTTCAACACTGAAGGACAATAGATTAGTGGACAGTATGAAGATAGTATACAAGAATTCAATAATTAATAAACAGAAATACCTGACCATAGAAACTTAGCTTTTTAAGCTAAAGTATCGAAAAAAGTGTATTGTGAAGGATCCCCAAGCTTCTGCATTGTTAGGTGAACTGGGAATACCCTTGATTTGAAACACTGGATAAATGCTGTCAGTCCATCTAACTGGATGAATTAATATCCTGATAGAGCAGTGGTTCTCAACCTTTTTAATGCCGCGACCCCAACCAGTCGTAAGTCGAGGACTAAACCGGTCGTAAGTCGAAGACTAAACCGGTCGTAAGTCGAGGACTAAACCGGTCGTAAGTCGAGGACTACCCAACCGGTCGTAAGTCGAGGACTTTCCCTGCCCAGGAGTGCCGCGCATGCGTGGTTCCGCCCCCTGTGCTGGCCGAGGTGTAACTGGCAAGCGGCAGAGACGGAGCAGGCCGACCACCAGCTGGCCCAGCCCAAGGGAGGTAAGGCACCCGCCGGAAAAAGGGAAAAAAATGGCGGACAAAAAAAATGGCGGACAGCCTTGCTTGGCGACCCCCGTGAAATGGTCAATCGACCCCAAATGGGGTCCCGACCCACAGGTTGAGAACCACTGTGATAGAGTGTAAGATAGTCCTTTGTGTTATTCTGTCAATCATTAATATTTTCACTATGGGATCAGATCCAAAGCTTCACTTTGATTTGGGCTGCGGAGAGTGTACAAATTCTTTAGTTTCAATGTGGAGAAAAGGGTCTTTTGAACTATGCTTATAGGTGCTAGACTTTCTTTGAATTTTTACACAGCCCTGCTATTCTGTGTTTGTCATACACATATAAAAAAAGCATTGATTGAGTTAATTTTTTAACCTCTCTCAAATGAGAGATTCTAAGTGAGTAATAGTAGCCTCAAATAATAATCCAAAGCTCTTTCCTATAATATAAATATATACAGTATGTTTGTGTACAAACACACACACACATATACACATACACACACCATTTATCTGAAATGGTATAGGATTTCCTGCCTGACCAGGGGGTTGGACTAGAAGAACTCCAAGGTCTCTTCCAACTACTACTACTACTACTACTACTACTACTACTACTATTACTATTACTATTATTATTATTTACACACTTAGCTTCTTCAATATGGAAAAAAGATGAATCCAATTTAATTGTTATCTGAAACTTTAAGGTAAATTTGACTTGATCAAGATGCCTGAAAAGAACATCTCCTTAGCTCATTTTATGCATACACATGAAATCACCAAATACAGGCAACATGCATTTTTTTTCATGGTAATCGTTAGACCATTCTTTATTTTGACTTACATGAATAAATCACTTTATACTGTAGGCAACCCTTTCTGTTGCAACTGATGGAGTCATTAAGTGAGTCATGCTTGATTTTATGCCCTTTATACTGTAGTCATTAAGTGAATCAAATGGTTGTTAAGCAAATCCAGCTTCCTCCATTGACTTTGTCAGAAATCTCCTGGGAAAATTTGTAAATGGTGATCACATGACTCTGAATTGCTGCAACCATTATAAATCACATGCTGGTTACCAAGTACCCAAATTTTGATGACATGAAAACAGGGCATTGCAACAGTCATAAGCTCAAGGACCAATTGCAAGTCACTTTTTTAGCACGATCATAACTCTGAACAGTCGTTAAACGGATGGTCATAAGTTAAGGACTATCTGTATATAAGCACTGATTCTTGTGATAATGACAGCTTGGAAAATTGACAACTTATAGAATTTTGAATCACGCTCTGGGCATTACATTTTAAAACAGACGTTGAAATTTAGGAGCTTGACTAGAGGAGAGGAATAAAGATAAAAGGAAAAAGTTGCATGTACAAAACACAACAGACAACAGGTTTTTCAGAAGTCAGGACAGTGAACCATGGACTTAAATTACAAAGATGCAGATTTCAGTAGCATATCTGGACAAATTTCAAAACTGTAAGACCTGTGCAACAGTGGAATATGTGCGAGATCATTGCTAAATTTCCTTCACCAGGGAATTTAGAAGTACAGGGTAACTACTCGTGTTTTTTTTTCAGTTTTCTGACAAACACACAACATATTGCTGTATCATATGGAAGAGCTTTTGCGACAGCTTTCAATATCACTGTACTTGCATACTAACAAAGATGATTTTAAGGTAGTTTAGTCCCAAATCACTATAAGCAGCATCAGTGACAACTATGCAGGCTCCCAACACTTAACTACCATAATTATAGCATGTTAAATCATCTAAGGCAGTCCCAGAAAGAGAATGTTACAGTGATATAAAAGAGATGAACTAACCATGTTATCAGGGCCTGATTAGATGTCTCAATTAATAGCCACTATGGGAATAGATCCTTGGATGAGAAAATCTGTCCCCATCACTGACAAAACTTGGAGAAGCCAGAAGTGTCCACAAGCTACTGTTGTGGTTTTTCAAGTAAATGCAATTTAAGCCAAACTAAGCTGGTACTTAGTTTGTGCTGACCTCTGGCCTCTGATGTATCTGAATATTCATTAGCAATCTCCAATCTTTCAAATTTTTCACATATTAACATTTTGAAGTGTTTCCTAAAGACATACACAAATACCTTTACTAATAGAATAATCACATCCCTTAATTGAAGACTAATAATGAATTTGAGGACTGGAAAAGATGAGGATGTCTTTGTTTTTGTTTTACAATGGTGATAAAAAAGAGCAGAAATATCAAAGGAAAAAACAACAGAGAGAAGCAAAGGAAATTCAGAATCACAGTTGAGAAATCACACTTACAGTTTGTGTAGGTGCAGCAAAATCAATTTTCAGTATGTTTCTTTACCTGTATATTCTAAGACATTTGCATTTCATTTTAGGCCCATTGTGATTTATAAATTTGTAAAAAACAAATTTTCTTTATAGTTTTTTTCTTGTTCACACAGTTCTTAGCAAAAATAGAAAGAATCACAGTATCAGAGTCTCCTTTTATAATTTTAAAAGTGAAGTAGCACTATTTTATATAGTATCATATGAAAAGAGGGATCACATAAAGTTGATTTTTGTATGAAATATTTACATTTTGTTCCACCTTCTGAGATCGCTACCATTTTAAATATAATTTTATTGGACATTTTAAAAACAAGAGTAAAATTTAATACAATCTAAAAGAAAGAAAGAAAAAAAGAAAGAAAGAAAGAAAGAAAGAAAGAAGGAAAGAAGGAAAAAAGGAAAAAAGAAAAAAGAAGAAAAGTTTTAATAGTTTTTAATGTTCTAAATATTTGTTGATAATGGATTTTAGATATTTATTGTTTTCATTTTGTTGTATGCTGCCCATAGTCACTTTTTGTGAGATGGGTATAAATTAGATAAATAAAATAAGAAATAAAGTAGAAGCTAAAGTACAAAAAGAAAAGAAAAGAAAAGAAAAAAGTAGAAGAAAAATAGAAAAAAGATATAAAGGAGTGTCTTCCGATCTTCACAACAATTATAACTACAATTGTAGATTTATGTCTTCTGTAAAGTGACATCATGTCTCTCTTTTTTCTATAATGATCCTATTTAATTGTCAAAGCATAGATTGTAAGTTTATTTCAAAGGTGCTTTTTCAAAAGGCAACTGGACTGTTTTTTCTTGAGGAAGAAAAAGAAGATGTTTCACTTCTTATCCAAGAAGCTTTATCAGTTATCACAAGTGATGAAGCTTCTTGGATGAGTAGCAAAATGTCTCCTTTTTCTTTCTCAAGAAAAAAATAGTCCAGTTGCCTTTTGAAAAAACACCTTTGAGACAACTATGACTGGGATGACTGAGAATCTCCAAAAACATCATAAGTTTATGTTTTTCTGTTTTATGCAAAAAGAGGTATCCAGTCATCAGTAAATTAGATACTGTCTTTTCTCTAGTCAAACTGATCAATTTGGCCATCCCAGTAAGTTCTATCATCTTCACCAACCATTCTTCCATTGCAGATATTGCCAGATCTTTCCATCTTTGTGCACACAGTTATCATATATGAAAATAAAAATTATACAACTTTTTTCCAACTATTTATCCAGCAGTCCCATGAAGTCACTACCAATTTTGGGGGCTACAAAGCCTCACCCCCAATATGATATTTCCTGCTTTTTGAAAAAACAATAAGAAATAATACAAGTACACACTCATACTTTAATATACATGTAAGCATATTATAACTCTCTAAAATACTTTACATATTTATTATGTTATATATATTAAAATATGTGTTTGTAAAATTCCAGATCTACCTTCTTCAAGAAAATCAGTGTGCCACCACTAATTACCTTCAGTTTGCAAAACAGGCCAAATGTCTGTTTATTATTATGAGCCACAAGAGTTTTTGTTATTTTTGTATTAATACAACTGCTGCTTATATTCAGCTGATATTTACATTCATATGTTGGTCAATAGACAATTGTGGCTATCTGATATGTTTGAACACTGGGTACATAGGAAGAGGTGTAGGGGGAAAAATCTGTAGAGGAACCAGGGGCTAGGATACTTTTGCCTCAAATGGTGAAGTGTAGTTTGTTTTAATTTTTGACCTTTACAATTATTATTCATTTACTATAATTGGAAGCAGACTTTTTCTTAGTCATTATTATTTGCATAACAATTAATGTATGTGCCTGGATACCTGCGCACCATTTATTGGGGAACATTTTTAATTTACATCTTCATTGATTTTTTTTTAGACAAGTAAGCAAAACTCCCTCACAGGTAATAAGACCATGAATTTGGAAAAGTAATCCATTAGCTAACAGAGTGGAAAGCAAAATTTCTAGTCTGCAAGAAGCATTGTTAGTGATATCTAGTTATTAAAGGTAAATTGAAATCTTTTAAGAAATTAACCCCTCTTCCTCTAAACCCTAAGTGCATTCTGTTGCTGTCTCCTAAAAACATTCAGTTTATTTAAGTTTGTTTTATATGAACAATGAATCCCTCTTTATTAATTTTAAGCAAGGAAACCTAGCATGATTATGGGATTAAAGGAAAAGAATGAAACATGAAATTAAGAAGAGTTGTAAAAATGTGTGACGTTAATCCCATATACCTGCAATATAGAGAGTTACTTGATCACTTTTTATTTATTTATTTGAAATTTAAATAGATCAAATATCAACTCTTGTTGATATTTGTAAAATATATAAACATAAAATATTACACTATAACAAAAAGATTTTTAAAAAGATTTAGAGCAATATATACATATATATGATGTTTGCTCAATAAAATTTAAATTTAAAAAGTCCTCCTTAAGACCTCCTTCATAACATGCTTATGAAAGAACAATCATGCTGAGGTTAATCTAGCTTCTTGGGAAAATTGTTCCACATAATAGGAGCATTACTGAGGAACATCTTCTCCTGCTCTCAGTGATGGAGCATAACAAGAAGTTTATTTTGAGATGTTCTTATCAAATGCATTGAACTTAGTATCTCTGTAGGCATTTTCATATAATTTAATTTGTCATAATTTAAATTCATATAATTTAAAACCAGCATTTAAATTACACCAAGAAGCATATTGGCAATGAATGAAGGACTCATAGAGCAAGATATAAAACAATCCTATATAATATGATATAATATGCTCATGATATCTAGTGCCAATTAACACAGGTCTGCTGCAAGTTTCTAGGCAGCCAACATGTACAATGCATTGCAGAATCTAACTGGTTGGTAATGAGAGTATGGATTATTCTCACAAGACTTTCTCTTCAGGGAGTATAGTAGTCAATGGATGTAACTCGGGGAAGAAAATAAATACAGACTGTGGCAGACTAGTTGCAGAAGTACATGCATAGAGCCTCAAAATCTAAGCTTCTGTAAAACTTGTCTGAAAGAGCTTCTCAGTCAACAGAATCTAAAGGAGCAAACCATAGTCTTGAGGGTCAAAGCATTGTAGGAACGCCATCAGCTGGCCCAAGTCAAAAGAGTGTGAAACTTCAATGAAAAGAGTTTCATGAAACAAATGGCAGAATTTTGGATAAGCAAAGCAATTGTTCTAACTGAAATACTGTTGGGCAACATTTACATATTGGTAATACCACACCCTCTATAAAATGAATGACCTCTCCTGGTGGCTCCTGTGGTTTCATTAATGTTACTCATGTCTTAGCTCCATGAATTTTGTAAAGAGGGAAAGAACCCAGTTCTGCAGCACTCACTGACAAGGGAGAATGGGATGAACTTTCCTATCCCAAACTACCAACTGGAATTGTCCACCAAAGAAGAAATAAAGCCAGAGGAACATAGTACCCCAATTCCTAAATCCCACAAAAGTCCAGAAGGACACTGTGGCTGATGGTGCTGAAAGCAGCTAAATGTTCTTTGTAAGCCTTAGAGTGATGCAAATAGAAAAGCAATTAAAACTGTGAGTGCATGTTGTAAATCTTCCACTAGTAGTTGAGGCAAAGCTAATGGCCTGTAATTTAGACAGCAAGTAACACAGATTTGAAGAGTTCAAAGAGAGGTTGCTTATCTCATACATTGCTGCTAGCTGCTAGTGAAGAATTTAGAAGCTGGAAATCTGAGGAAAATCTAAGACATCTGTAGGAGTAATCATAGGTCAATAATAGGAGAAACCTGAGCAAGGCTGCATTGGAAAAAAATCAAGAGCGTTGTTTTCAACAAAGGAAGGGAATTTGAATCTTGTA
>NW_015392902.1:0-14131 GCF_001527695.2 Protobothrops mucrosquamatus
GCTGGCCGAGGCGTAGCTGGCAAGCGGCAGAGACGGAGCAGGCCGACCACCAGCTGGCCCAGCCCAAGGGAGGTAAGGCACCCTCCGGAAAAGGGGAAAAAAATGGCGGACAAAAAAAAATGGTGGACAGCCTTGCTTGGCGACCCCCGTGAAATGGTCGATCGACCCCAAATGGGGTCCCGACCCACAGGTTGAGAACCACTGCCTTAGTCTTTGATATAGCAGTTCAGATACCTATTGCCTGCTTCATTGAAGGAATCATCAATTATTCATAAATAAAGTATCCATAAAGTATTCCATATAGGGATACATTGGGAATGTTCCTAACATATATTTTATTTATATACATGTAGTCCTTGTTTAGCAACTGCTTTTGATAGTGACTGTTCGCAAATATGACAATAATAAATGATAGTAAAAAAAGTTATTCTGACATGCACATATTTATGCCCAAATTTCTGCGCCTGACAACATGCATGCCAGGGTGTTGCTAAATGAGATAACTTTGAATGCGATAGATAGCAGCAACTAACAATGTTCACAGTCTCTGTCTCTGTCTCTCTCTGTGTGTGTGTGTTTGTGTGTGTGTGTGAAAGAGAGAGAGAGAGAGACAGACAGACAGACAATTCACAAGGACTGCTGTATTCAATTTATAAGCCGCTTCAATCATCTAAACCAGAGATGTTAAACTGCCAGCCCGCGGGCCAGTTGCATCATACAGAGGCCGCGCCCACCCCAGCTCCAGCAATGTAAAAAAAAGTCACGATTCGTCACAAGTTTGATACCCGTGATCTAAAGCTACTCTAGGTGATGCACAACATAGGGCTCTGAAGCCTGATTACTCTTTTATATCTATCAGAAGGAAGATATAAACAGAAAGAGACAATCCTGCAGATAGTCAGGTTCTGAGCCACTATCTTTTCTATACCTTCCCCAAAAGGGAAGGGTGAAGACCAGAACATTCAGTGACAACTTCTTGATGTGGGGGGGGGGGGGGGGAATCACCACCAGTAGGACCATCTTGAATAGTAGTCCTCATTTAACGACCTTCATTGGAACTAGAATTTCCATCGTTGAGTGATACTTTCATGAGGCAAAACTTCATATAACCGCTTCATTTAGAGACAGCAGTTTTAGTTGTCCTGGTAGAAGTTGTTAGGCCAGCACTGTGCCACGGTTAGATGAGGACCTCATGCTTCTCCTGCCCTACCACACTTGCCTCTGCTTTAACTTCTCCCCCATCAATTTATCTCTCCCTATCTCTGCCCTTCTGGCCACCCTGAACTCCACTGCCTCCAGCTGACCTTTGCATCTTCTTCTTCCTGCTACCGATGAGACATGCTTAGCCTGGCCTGGCCTCTTCCAAGGCCGGTACTGGCTGTGCAAGACCTTCCAAAATAGACCATACCAACTTTTAATTCCACATTACTGGAAAATTCTATAATTCAGGCCTTTATCATGCTTTCCCCCCCCCCCCCCCCAATCAACTATATGCTTTCTCACATTCACCGTTCATTCAGTCTTGGGGTCCGAATGGCCCAGCTACTTACCTTTATTTATTAAATTCATTATTTTATACTAGATCCACAAGGAAGAATATCAGGGATCAGTTAAAACATAAAATGACTTGATGCAAAATAACTAAAAATTAAACAGCCCACACGAACATTTACATCCATTTATATCTTTCTGATTATATAGGAAAAAGACTGGGTGGAGGAAATCTGTGACTGTATTCTAATACACTGGAAAAAATATGTTTGGTAACACCACCCCCCTCTTTCTCTGTAACCAGGAGGCCAAACCCAAACTTGACACTTATGAGTCTAGAAACAGCCTCAACTCTAGCAACATCATTTAAATCATGTGACACTATAGCTTGCCTAAAGTTTGAAACAAATGCCTTTGCCACTAACATGCTAACCGCAACCAACTTGACAAGAACAGTCTATGCAGACTAAACATTCTACTACAATTTTTTTTTGAAAAGTTCATATTGTAATTATCACTTTTTCCATTAAAAAGAAGCCAGAAACCACAAATATTTTCCATTTTATGTGTATGTAGACAGGTGCACTTTTCAGAAAGGATGGTAGCACGAGGAAACTAGCTGAACTATTCTCAGTTTATATAAAACTATCTTTTTTCAGAACGTTTTGTTTTTATGTTACAGTGAGTAGCCAATTATAAGATTAATTCAGAACAGCTGAGAGAATAAACTGTCATGGCTGTTTATATGTCCTTCAGGATTATGCAAACACTATTCCCCCCCCCCCCTTACCATTCTTTACTGGTAAGATTTTAAAAATTACAATTGAACATAACTTTTTCTAGGATGATTAGTGCTTGTTATTGGGGCTAGTAACATAATGCTTAAGATTACAAAATTAACCAAGTAAGCCACAGAAGATGGAAACAGCTCTTCGAGCATAATGCATCTTTGTTTTGCACTGCAAATGGTTCCCCAAACAATGCACCCTTTTATAATTGCTCTAGAACACAGAAAGCAAAGCTTCTGTGGAAAGGCTACTGGGGTGCCTGTTATTTATTCAAAATATTTTCTATCTCCTTCCTGAAAAAACCCACCTAGGTAAGGGGTAGGGAACCTTGGGTCTTTTGTGACTCGTGGACTTCAACTCCCAGAATTCCTGAGCCAGCATGGCTCAGCTTGGAAACTCTCCCTTTCCCCTCAGCGTGGCTGGCTCAGGAATTCTGGGAGTTGAAGTCCACGAGTCACAAAAGAGCCAAGGTTGCCTACCCCTGACCTAGGAGGTGGTATGGCGTGCAGGAATCCAAAAACAAAATGGTAACAAGAAAAAATATCAAGGCTTGGACTTCTATTAATAGCAGCACTATCAGGTGAAAAAAAATATTTCATGTAAAACCTGACTTTAGCATCTTGCTAGGTAGCTTCCCTAGCAGCAATACGTAAGTAGTTTGGTATGGCTTTCTATAGCCTGGTCTTCCATCCTAATCAAGTATTAAAGAGGCTTGACCCAGCTTAGCTTCTGAGCCCAACAAGAGAGTCCTGTGCTGCAATCGGTTTTAGTCAAAAATAGCATTCAGACCAAAACAAGCTACTTCTTGACAACTTTTCTAAAAAAAAAAAAAATAGATATGTTCTACAGTTCGGGAGTAACATCGAGGAGACAATTTCCAGTGTTTCCAGTAAAGAAGTTTATACTTGCCACAAAGCCCACCCACCCACCCCCCAAAAAATTGATAATTATTAATAGAAAATGTTTGCGATCAATGTATTCCAAATACTTTAATAGGAAATTTATTTGAATAAATAAAAATTAAATAATACTAACGGCAACATGGGCAAAGTGGCCCCAAAACTACCAAGAGTTGGTGTGTATGTGTTCATTGCCTGATGTAGGGAGAAAATCACAATAAGGAACAAAGAAGGCCTTTTTAGAAAAAAGAACTACCACTAAAATAGCACTGAAATATTGATAGTAACAGGTCAGTTAAATAGCCCCCAGGAAGCCATGTGCTACAGCCACTGTGGAATGAGGAGGGACTGTAGGAGACCTGTAGGTTTGCCAATCACAGGCTTGGTGACAAATATGGCACGAGATGTAATTCTTGACTTCTACTCCGACCCAAGGCCAGCAAAAGTCACGAGGAGGATTGTAAAAACATAGTTCCCAAGGCACAATTAGAGACCTCGGTCTGTAAAGTGGTAGGCAGAAATTGGATGGAGACGGACTGAAATGGATTGTCAGTTTGGATTGAAAGCTCACTTAAAGGGGATATCCTTCTTCATAAACAAGCCAATAGTAAAGTCAAAACCAGGGTGGATTTGATTGAAATCAAGTCGATTTAAATCACAATTTAAATCACTAGTAAAAAGGCTTGATTTAAATCGACTTAAATCATAATTTTTAAAGACCAACTGTCATCTCTGTCCCACAGAGGCTCCTCCTCTGACCCACTGCGGACTCACTGACAGTCCCATTCGCTTTAATGGGATGGCTGGAGATTCGGCACTTGACACAACAAGGTGAGTGGATGCCCGCTAACAGGCGCTGCCAGGATGGATCTGAAATGACAGGTGCTCTTTAAATGTATGGACTCATTCTTGCTGGTATTTAGAATCTTTAATATTATTATTTGCAAACAACATGCAGGTTTCCTATTTAGAATAATAAGCTGTCAAGGTTAGTAAAACAGCGATATCAGAACCGATTTTAGGTTAATAGGTTAATCACACATAGTTGGAGAACTACTCAAATTCTTTTATTTAATTAAAACACTTAGAGCCTGGTACAGATGCATTTCTCTTCAAACAATCATACAGCTTGTAGTGTACATAGATTTGCAAAACAATGGGATAAAGGAATATTCCTGAACTTTGTTTTATGATTCATCTCATGGTTACCGTGCAATTGTGGGAATGCATCAATGCAGTGCATGCTATCTCAGCTTGCAGAGCTGGGATTCATTGAATGAGTTTACCAAAAATGTAAATATTGCAGGATATGCAGCCTCATGCTACATAACTGAGCTCCATTTCGTGCTGAATAAACTAAATTATTAATGTATCTTAAACAGAAAACTGCCTTTAGATAGATTTTTACTCCAAAAGCATTTTATTAAAATAAATTTGATAAAAATCAAAAAGATCCAGTTTAAATTTTAAAAAATCCAAAATTTTTTTATTTTTTATTTTAAAAAATCATTGATTATTATCCAACCTGGTCGAAACCATAAAGTAATGAATTAGCTTATGGTAAATGTGGGAAAATCTCAGGAAATGCTATATATGTCTTTGATAGTGTAAAGAGTCACTGCCAAGATAAGACTGAGTATATTTTAATCAGCTATATCCAAAAACTCTAATAGCTTTAATAAATCTAATATAGTTAAATGAAAGGTGTATTTCTCTGGCTTAGCATAGAGATTGTTGCCATGAAGGCATTAAAGAACCACTCAAGCTTGATTATGGAGAGAATGAGCCTCTAACTAAGTCCACAAATCATCTAAATAGGCTATCAACAATTCTCCAGAAAATCATAGCAAGCATGATTCATATGTCTTTCAAAGACTCACAGATTGTTTACCAATCCCAGGGGTAGGCAACCTTGGCTCTTTTATGACTGGTGGACTTCAACTCCCAGAATTCATGAGCCAGCCAGCCACTATAATAAGGTCGACAATATAATAAAGTCAACAAAGTGAACTGGAAGCATGCTTACGTGACCTGCCAGAATTGTTAAAAAGAATGAGAGCTGGGTATCGCATTGGTAAAAGGCTACTTCACACAGCCAGCAGGTGCAATCTGCCTCTCCTCCATTGAAAAGGACAAACTTTATCCCCTTTATACGGAAACTGCGTAAAGAAAAATAGTACAATCTTCCTCTCTTAATCATCGTGTGTGTGTTTCTCTTTTGAAAATAGAGTAGCTTGCTGGAATTCTTCTGCTATTCCTTTAATTTCATTCTTAATAAATCTTGGGATTTATTATTATTCTTAATAAATGTGTTCTTGGGAATAATTGTTTCCAGGCAAGGCTTTCCAGAAGATTGAACATTTAGACCTGTAGTCGTACTCTGGTACTAGTCTGAGTAGGCAGTGCAACCAGAATGACTTGAGGTCAATATATTCTTTCTGAGTTTGGACTCTACTTGGCTTCCAGACCCTAGGGGGTAGAGACTGCATTAATTCCCAACAATCCAGAGCTAAAGCATTTAGGGCAAGGGTCCCCAACCCCCGGTCCGTGGACCAGTATCGGGCCGCGGCATGCCAGCAACCGGTCCGCACAAACAAGCAAAGCCCCGTCCGCGAGATGCAGGCAGCACACAAAACCACAAACCCTCCGGTCCGCAGAAAAACCTCTCTCCATGTAACCGGTCCCTGGTTGCCAAAAGGTTGGGGACCTCTGATTTCGGGAATCTGCTGGTGAAACTGCACATTCCCTGCAATACTTCAGATAAGGGGAATTAGCAAGGCAACCTTGTGCAGAAGGGCCAGGCTCTCCTTATTATAAACACTGGCCTCATATGCAAGGCTGAAATTTCTCTCGAGCAGTTAAGTACAACTCTGCTTACTTCCAGTTGTACAGAGGGGGTGGGGGAGGGAAAAGAAAGGGAAAGGAACAGCCCTGCCTTTCCTTCCCAACTTGCAAATTTTACAAATATTTGAAAAATGTACATGGAAAAGAAAATCAAACGTATTTTTGAAAAATGCAGGTGCATCGTGGCTATAAAGAATCATGCAAGAGATTATGGATGTACTCATTCCAAGATGCAACCATTTTAAATAAATAAAAAAGTACTGTATCATGTTTCAAGTTTGAAACCCACTTTTCAAATTCGGAACGGTTCCCCTGCATTCGAAACAAGCTGTTTTAAATAATGTTGAATGACTCCCAAATTCGAAACAGAACCATTTTGTAGTTGAAATACTTCCAAAGTGACCCATCCCCTTAGCAGCATTTTGAATTCAGGACATGCATTTTGAGTGTAAGATAAACACCAAATGGCGTGTATTCAGTATTGAATTTAAAATATTTTGCACATCCCTACCAGACAGCTAATAATACAGAGAGGAAAAAATAGAGAAGGCCAAAGAAAAGAAAAGTAAGAAGTTAAAAAGACGGATAGCGGGGATGAATCTGGGGAACATCAAGCAGCAGCAGGTCAGGAAAAATGTTTAATAAAAAATTATAGACTGCGAAGGAAATGGATCATTAAGAAAGTACTGAAAATAAAAGAAATGGCTCTTGTTCCAAGTGATGGAAAGAGCACTAGGGTGGGGGAAAGAAAATTAAGAGTCAAATATTGCAACCGTGAATTAGCTAGCTTATATATGATAGAGCAGTGGTTCTCAACCTTTTTAATGCCGCGACCCCCAACCGGTCGTAAGTTGAGGACTAAACCGGTCGTAAGTCGAGGACTAAACCGGTCGTAAGTCGAGGACTAAACCGGTCGTAAGTCGAGGACTACCCAACCGGTCGTAAGTCGAGGACTTTCCCTGCCCGGGAGCGCCACGCATGCGTGGTTCCGCCTCCTGTGCCGGCCGAGGCATACCTGGCAAGCGGCAGAGACGGAGCAGGCCGACCACCAGCTGGCCCAGCCCAAGGGAGGTAAGGCACCCGCCGGAAAAGGGGGGAAAAAAATGGCGGACAGCCTTGCTTGGCGACCCCCGTGAAATGGTCGATCGACCCCAAATGGGGTCGCGACCCATAGGTTGAGAACCACTGTGATAGAGAGAAAAAAAAGATAAACAAGACAACATAGAATAAAGAGACCTGAAGTCAGAATCAAAAGCTAATGACAACCATCATGAAAAACCAACCCACTAGCAGAGGGAATGAATCACTAGCATAGTTGTCATCCAATTATCATTCTTACACATTTGGCTGGATATTACAAAAAGACAATAAAAACAAGATTCTCTTCAGTTCTCTCTCTCTCTCTTTGAAGCATCACTTGAAGGAACTTAAGAGTGATAACAATATTAATGATAAACTGATATTTCAGGGGACAAAGGAAAGCCATTTATTTTAAAACCATTTCTACAAATGTAATCAAAGAATGTCAAACTGCCTGCCTGATTGATTACATGCCATTGGGTTGGTGTTGAACCACAGGCACTCTCCAAGATGATCTATCCCTAATCTGCCCTTCAGATCTTTTAACAGACGCTTTTAGGATGGTTGATCCCCAAAAGCAGAAGATGTCTATCATTTCAATATCTTCACTGACAACTCTAAGGCTGGTTGTTGTGCCTATTATGATGTGTTTGGTCTTCTCTTTAACGCAGAGAACTTTAGTTCCATTTTTACTGTACTTCTTGGTTCTATTATTATGGTTCATTGCACAGTCAGCCAGATGTTCAGATTGCGTCTGGCATTTTTATCCACCTATCGCAGGGCTTTTCAACCTTTTTACCGATTGTACCACTTTTAGGATATAGCAATATTCGAGTACCACCTAGCAAGGTGTCAAAAACGTGATAACCCCCCCCAAAAAACCTGTTCAAAGTTGCAATTGCACTGAAATGACTTATGGCCATTTTTCACACTTATGACCATTGCAGCATGGCCATTGGATGCTTGGCAACTGATTCATATTTATAATGGTCACAGTGTTCCAGGGTCATGTGATCCCCTTCTGCAACCTTTTGACAAGCAAAGTCAATGGCAGAGCTGCTGGTGGCCAAGTGCTAAGGCGGGACTTCCTTTCCTCCCTCCCTCCCTCCCCTGCCTCCCTTTTTCTCATTCCCACCTCCTTCTGAAGGAAGAATTTGAACCACCCTCCCCATATTTTTCCTCTTCCATATATTGATCAAACAAGGAAAGGCCTCCAGAGACAGAAAAGACAAGCTGCTGAGTGAACTAGCTTAAAAAGGCACATTCCCCTTTAAGAATTAGCTACTGGCTAGAAAGGAAAGTAAGGAGCGCAGCCGGCACTTAAGGAAGAAAAAAAAAATGTAAGTACTGGCTGCCGGCTAAGGCAACCTCCCCAAATGGCTCCATTCATAAGTAAAGGAATGCTACAGGCAAAATCCATTCAGGAGAAAAATACTTCAAAATCCCTTGCAGCAAAACTTACAGCTAACAACAGCAGAGCAATAGAAGCTAACACCAGCCATCAGCCAAATAGAAATTGCCAAACACTCCTTAAAAACACAAAGCCCTCATTGCACAAATCCCAGAACTTCAAAGTCACAAAAGCACATAAGAATCCTTCCACTCTCCATCTCCTTCCCTCCTCCGTGCCTCACCTCCAGCCATTGCTGCCTTTTTTCATTCCTCTTGGAGGGCGACCCCTCCCCCGCTGCATTTCTTGCCTGTTTGCTGCTGCCAGCACAGGTGGCTGCCACAGCAGTTGTAGATCGGCTCATGGCCAGCCTGCTTGATCTCCTCTCCCCCTACCCTCCCCCTCCTTCTTCCCCTTCGGTGCAGCTCACTCTGCCTCCTCCCAAGGCTGCTGCTTTTTCTCTCTCTCTCCCTCTCCTGCCCAAACTGCCTCCTTTTATAGGGTCTCCTATCTCCGCCCCCCTCCTCCTTTCTCATGGGGGAGGGTGAGCCAGAAGTGAGCCTGGGGCCTTTGCAGCTCCAGAGGACTCTCTCACTGCAAGTCCTTGCCTGTGCTGGCTCTTTCCCTCCCCCACTACACTTGGCTAGGCAGGGCTGCGTACCACCTGCCCCTCATTAATGTACCACAAGTGGTACGCGTACCACCGGTTGAAAAGCCCTGACCTATCGAGTCCTTTTTCCAAGGACCTAGGATAGGCGGATGTGGATGTTGATGGTGTTAAGAGATATTGTTGCAGGATGTAAGCTGTTCCGAGTAAAGTTGGTTTTCGCAATTGACTGATGGTGAATTTGTCAATGCGGATGGAGTTTAAATGGTGCTCCAGTTCTTTGGGGAATTCATCCAAGGTGCCTATTTGTCTGAAATGGTGTAGGGTTTCCTGCTTGAGCAGGGGCTGGACTAAAAGACTTCCAAGGACCTTTCCAATTCTGTTATTACAATTGCTTTGTTTGCCACAATCATTCTATTTCTATTTGCAGATCTTTGTATTATTATTGTTGTTGTTGATTTAATCTTCAGTTCGATTCATCATTATTATTGATTTAATCTTCAATTTGATTCATAGTCTGGGACTGGTAAGAATTTAACAGTTCAAGTTCTAACCAAGGACCTAACATCTGAATATATAGGCAGTTCCAAGTAAGATGGTTTTTTTTGGGGGGGGGGATTGGTGTGGTTTTTTTGGGGGGGGCAAAGTCAGAAAATTCAGGTCTAATAAGTTCAAAATCTCCATGTATCTAGGCAACCCTTCGGGTACAGAAAAATCTGGGTTAGACAACATCACTACCAGATGGATTTGTAACTGGCTGACCAACTACACTCAATGTAGTCGTCAATGGAACTGAATCTACATGGAGGGAAGTATACAGTGGGATTCTCCAAGGCTCTGTTCTGGGCCCAGTGCTCTTCAACATCTTCATCAATGATTTGGATGAGGAAATAGATGGGGAACTCATCACATTTGCAGATGACACCAAGGTGCCAGCAATAGCCAACATTTCAGAAGATAGGCTTAACACACAGAAGGATCTTCACAGACTTAAATATTGGGCCCTACCTATCTAAATGAAATTCAATGGTGAAAAAAGTAAGGTTCTACATTTAGGCAAGAAAAAACAAATGCACAGGTACAGTATGGGTGGTACCTTGATCAATAGTAGTAACTGTGAGAGGGATCTTGGAGTCCTAGTGGACAATCACCTAAATATGAGCTAGCAGTGTGCTGCAGCTGCCAAAAAAGCCAACACAGTGCTAGGCTGCATTTACAGAGGGATAGAATCAAGATCACATGAAGTGTTAATATCACTTTACAATGCCTTGGTAAGGCCACACTTGGAATGCTGCATCCAGTTTTGGTCACCACAATGTAAAAAAGATGTTCAGACTCTAGAAGGAGTGCAGAGAACAGCAGCAAAGATGATTAGGAGACTGGAAGCTAAAACATATAAGGAATGGTTGCAGGAATTGGGTATGTCTAGTTCAATGAAAAGAAGGACTAGGGGTGACATGATATCAATGTTCCAATATTTGAGGGGCTGTTACAAAGAAGAGGGGAGTCAACCTATTCTCCAAAGCGCCTGGAGGCAGGACAAGAAGCAATGGAGGGAAACTAATCAAGGAGAGAAGCAACCCAGAATTAAGGAGAAATTTCCTGACAGTTAGAACAATTGATCAGTGGAACAACCTGCCTCCAGAAGTTGTGAATGCTCCAACACTGGAAATTTTTAAGAAGAGATTGGACAATTATTTGTCTAAAATGGTGTATAGGGTTTCCTGCCTGAGCAGGGGGTTGGACTAGAAGACCAGCAAAGTCCCTTCCAGCTCTGCTCTATTCTATTCTATTTGTGGTATTTTGTTATTTTTTTCCAGCTGTTTCTCTTCAGTTCGTGCATCACCTGCTATTGCAATATCAACAAACCAGACTTTTTTGTTTTCTACAATAGTGATGTCAGGCGTGTTGTGGGCCAGATGTATGTCTGTTTGGATTTGAAAGTTCCACAAGGATCTTGACCTGTTCATTTTCAAGAACTTTTGTCAACTTAGTGCTCTCAGTAATTTTTGCTGCATTCGAACCCAAACCTCTGGTAAACCTTCCAATGTATGAGTTTGGCAACTCAATCATGATGTTGTAGATAATCAGTTTGTGATTATCAGCCACTGATAAGATGATTCACTCTTTCGTCTTTCTCACTGCACAAGTGACATTTGCTGTTGTTACTGAAGTATTGATTTTTTGCTTTAATGGAATTAGTCTGCAAGGCTTGTTCTTAAGCAGCCAAATTATTATTTAAGATTTAATCTTCAATTCAATTCATAGCTTGGGACTGGTCTTCTTCTTCTCCTCCTCCTCCCTACTGCCTTTAGGAACCGCTGCGTGCTTCTAGTTGAACCCAAACCCTAGTTTGCCAACAGAGCGGAGAGGGAGACGGGGAGAACTTTTTCTTGTTTCTTGTTTTCCTTGTTTCCCACTTTTTCTTCAGAGCTAGCTTTCACTTTGAACCTACCAAAATGATTCTGCTCAATAAAGATCACATTAGAGGACTTAATAGCTCTGGTGTTTTTCTTAGTTGGGCTTTTCGACTGGAGGTTGACATCATCATCGTTGTTGTTGTTGTTATTCACAGTCAGCCAGATGTTCAGACTGGATTTGGCATTTTTGTCTACCTGGGACCTGGGATAGGCAGATCGGGATTTTTGATGGTGTTACAGAGATCGTCACAGGATGGAAGCTAAAGCCACCTTTTGCAATTGACTGATGGCAAATTTGTCAATGCCAATGGTGTTCAAGTGGTGCTCCAGTTATTTTGGGATTGCATCCAATGCACCTATTACGATTGGTACTACCCTTGCTTGCCTTTGCCATAGTGACTCTATTTCTATTTGTAGGTCTTTGTGTTTTGTTATCCTTTCCAGTTCTTTCTCTTCTATTCTGCTGTCTCCAGGCACTGCCACATCCACTATCCAGACTTTTTTGTCTTTCTTATTGACAATTGTTAAGTCTCGGGTGTTATGTGGCAGGTGCCTGTCTGTTTGAATTCTAAAGTCCCAGAGCAATTTAACTTCTTCATTTTTTATGACTTTCTCTATTTTATGGTCCCAGCAATTCTTGCTTGCAGGCAAATGATATTTCTTGCAGAGCTTCCAATGCACTATTGTTGCTACTTTGTCATGTTGTTGTTTGTAGTCGGTCTAGGCCAGGGATAGGCAACCTTGGCTCTTTTATGACTCGTGGACTTCAACTCCCAGAGTTCCTGAGCCAGCCATGACTGGCTCAGGAACTCTGGGAGTTGTAGTCCACAAGTCATAAAAGAGCCAAGGTTGCCTACCCCTGGTCTAGGCGATCTTGCAGCAGCTTACCAGGTGGTCTACTATTTCTTCAGATTCTTTGCATAGGTGGTGCTTACTGTCTGTTGCTGTCTTCTCAATTCTGGCTTTGTATGCATTTGTCTGGTCTCTCCAGTAGTCAGTAACCCTTCCTGGTATACTCTAACTTCAGTGCATCTTCTTCATTGTCTTTCAGATATTCTTCCAAAGCCATTTTTTCTTCTTCAACCATTTGATGTACTTGCAACATTCCATGCCCACCTATTTGCCTTGATAGAGTCTGTCAATGTCGCTGGGAGGATGAAGGACATGATTCATTGTCATTATTTTTCTGGTCTTCCTATCCATTGTTTTTTGTTCTGCTTGACTCCAGTCTACTATTCCAGCTGTGTATCTAATGATTGGAATTGCCCAGGTGTTGATTGCCTTGATTTTCTTGCCAAGATTTTCTTCACTCTCTTGATGTATTTATCTCTAATCTTTTCCTTGATTTCACTATGGTTGATGTTGTCAGTTTGAAGGATACCCATATATTTGTAGTAATCACCTTCATCCAGATTCTTAATGTTATTTTCGTGGGGCATCTTGATTCCTTCAGATTATTATTATTATTGTTGTTGTTGATGATGATGATTTAATCTTCAGTTTGATTCACTCTCTGGGACTGGTAAAAACTAAAAGTTCAAGTCCTAACCAAGACCTAGGAGCTATTAAAGTAGTGTCTGAGTATTTAGGTATTATTATTATTATTAGCCACCCACATTTTTCAGTGAGACAACTCTATTACTAGAGCTTATAAAATCTTCGAATTTTTCAGCTAGCAGAGTAGTGTCATCAATATACCACAGAAAATTGATGTTTCTTCCTCCATTTTAAAAACATGCTCATCTTTTTCCAATCTAGTTTCCCTTAATATAAAGTCAGCATGTAGGCTGAATAATTAAGGGGAGAATATAGAGTGAGAATATATCTCACTCCTCTGCAACCTGGAACCAGTCTGTTTCACCATCTTTTTCTTGTAATGTGTCTTTCTGATTTGTTTATAGATTTCATATGAGGACAATGACACGTTTTAGGATTCCCATTTTCTAAATACATTCCACAGCTTGACCAAGTTGGAGGGTCTACAATGAACTTATTTCCAAGTAACTATTTAGAATCTGGGTGTTAGGGTGTTCTGAACAACTAATCCCACACGCGACATTTTTTCTTCAAAGTGTCGAACAGAATACTAATGACAACAGATGTAAAATTTTAAAGTCAGAGAGAGGGAGGAAAAAAACCCCTAAGTAGATCAGCTGAAAGAGTAGAGATATCACCTTACTTCCAAAACAAGATTCCAATAGCAGCTAGAAAAAACACAGACAAGCACAATAGAGTGCAATCCTTTGTGAATGTTCAAAATTAGGGAAAGCCTTAATATAGTAATTTGCAACAACTCAATTTAAAACACAAAAGTTCAAAATGTATCTTTAAATGGAACAATACTGGCATCCAGTGGCCGTCACAATTATTCAGACTGGAGTAACAAAGCATGTAATAATTCCTTTAGTGATTAATAACATTTGTTAAGTTTTGTAATCTAATCTAACCGCTTTAGTTTACATTTTGTTTCAACATGCAACAAAACCTACCTGGTAAAGCAGTGATAAAATCCCTTTGCAGCATGGGCTTTAAGTAGGAATTAATATGTCCATGCTGATAGTGACACATTCGTGAAATGAGGTGTTCCACAAATTCAACCTGATCTGATTCAG
>NW_015392902.1:15040-16409 GCF_001527695.2 Protobothrops mucrosquamatus
CATACAGCATTAACCTTGCGAACTCTCAAGCTTCCTCCTTCCATTATATATTCAAGATGGACAATATTTAATATTTATTTGCTACGTATATGTAGGGATGTGGGTCTATACATATGTTGTTCATAGTATGTTTAGGTGTGTGTCATGTATGTGTTTCACTTTGAGAGCGGGCAACTAAATTTCATTTTTGATGTGTGCCGTTGTGCCCACAGTATAAAAATGACAATAAAGGTTATCTTATCTTATCTTATCATCTTCTTCATACTTAATAAAATTCTTGACAATAATTAAAAGTCTTATCTATTCATCCAGTAACTGTGGCTAAATAAGTTGTTACTAACATTCACCACGTACTAAAGTACAAACTTCAGACCTATTGTGCAACGTCTGGACACATTGCACAAAGTTTCACACACATTATGTGAAGGTGCAGCTTTCTGAAAAGGGCGCTGATGCTGAGAAAGGTGGAAAGAATGCAAAGAAGAGGACAGCCAACAGCAAAGTGGATGGTCTCAGTTATGATGAAGATGAGTGCCCCATTGGGAGATTTGAAAAGACAGGTTAGGGATGGAGCTATGGGTTGCTAGAAACCGAAAAGGACTTGGATGGCAGATAATCATTCAAAATACAAATATTTGCCGCAATATTTTACAAATTTTATACAAGCAAACTGTTGTTAAGAACTGCCAGTTGTTACAAAAAAAGCTCTGATTAAAAAAAAACAGGCTTCAATGGATTAGGTGATGTACCAAATCAATAAATATTTCTTTGTCTAACGTATATAAAGTCAAGGACTAATTAAGCATCCTTGTTTAGTATTGTACTGTCTGGGTAGACAATTTCAATCTCCACAGCGTGAATACAAGATAAAATAAAAATCAAGTGTCAAGTGAATGTTTATCTCCACAGCTATTAATCTTAATGTAGAAAAGGTTCATGATAGAGATATGTATCTCGATTTTTGTACCTACAGCACCACCTAGTGGCTATAGAGAGCTATGAGATCAGCTGCAAAAGAAAAAGGATCAAAGAGAGTGAAGGGAATTCCGAATATGTAAGCAGAGGATCTGGAATGTAAGGAAGGTGGGCATATAAAAGAGGAACCCATAGTATGTATAAACACATCAGATAGTACAGCAGACTAATAAACAACTATAAAGAAATTTGGATGAGCTTCTTGGGTCCTCAAGTGATCAAGCAAATATCTTTAGCAATTCTACCTTGTTTAGTATTAGCAAAACAAAAGCTCTTACAGCTGCTCCCTATTCAATAGTATACTAAATAAAATCAGCATTAAAGAAAACACTTCCACAGTAACTATGCAAATTATTAAAGATAGTGTTAAATCTAAGGAAATTTGAATCAAGCC
>NW_015392903.1:0-14747 GCF_001527695.2 Protobothrops mucrosquamatus
AGATCCTTTTGCTCTCCCGCTGCCTGCTTTATATTCTGGCTTACTCCTACGTCCCTTTTGCCTTCTTGAAAGGAAGGTCCTTTTGGGGGAGGTCTCCAGATGGTCCTGGTCTCTCCTTTCCTCCCATGTTTTCCTTGCCTGCCTCAGCTAGTTGTCTTTGCTCTCCCTGGCCTGCTTTGTGTGTGATTTGCCTTTGACGATCCCTTTTGAATAAACCACATTTGAGAAGGCTCTCAACCTTTGCACTAAGGCCTAATCTTTACCAGCCAGCGCCTGGGGCCTTGTTGGGAAACTGGAAGGAGGGGGTCAAGCGAGGGCCTAGCTTGGAGTCCTTGCGCAGCTGCAAGCAGCATAAGCTTGACCTCCCTCAGTATCCATGAAGCCTCAGTCTCAGCATTCCTAGGGGAAGGCAAGCAGTCTGGGGAGATTCTTGAAACATAAGTGTTGGGCAATAAAGTTACTGACTTTTGCTATTCACAAGAAGCTCTGGTTGCCTGCATCTTTCAAACCCTAAACCCCAAACTCACCTGGCTTTGCCAAGGCAGCATTCAACGTCCTCGGTGTCCTTTTTGTGAAGAATGACATCACAGGGCATCGGTCGGGCCTTGCCCCAGTGGCCTTCGGAGATGACCTTGTCTGAGGAGAAACAAAATGGCTGCTCTCCCTTTGGCACATAGGGCTGAGTCTCCACTTTCGCTCCTCCTTAGCCATGAATCATGTTTATGGCTGTTTGACTGTTTTATGAGAAAAGGGGCAATGCTCTTTTGGGTATGCAGAGTCTGGACTCAGTCCTTGGAGAAGAGAGGGACAATGACGAGTCAGTTTTTACCTGGCCCTGGCTGGGCTCTCTTTCCAGATAAGATTTACCTTAGCGGAGTCAGTGCTCAGAGGCCAAGAGACAAGATAATGTACTTCCCTCCGTTAGCCATTCTTGCTTTAAGTCTCTTTGGTCTTTGGATTCCAGCCTCCGAGATCTATTTGCCTTTCCAGAAAGAGTAAGTGCTGGAATCCATCGCTGGGGGAATTAACCAATTTGTTAAGTGTGCCAAATAACAGGGTCCCAACTGCAAGAATTGCAGAATGGAAGGGAATTTAAGTCGCCTCTGGGAACAGCTGCCTGCCTGCCTTGGCTCACCTTTCCAAAATCGCTTTTAAAATAATGACAAAAAAAAAAAGAAAAGAAAAAAAGAGAAAAACACATGATGAATTATAATAGGAAAAGATACATTGCCAAAGAAAAGAGAAACACAAACAGTGTTTATTTTTGAAAACCTCTGGGAGGCAAGTTATTCCATTGACTAATTGTTCTTACTGCCAGAGCAATCTACAATATCTATAATATCCATCCATCCATCCATCCATCCATCCATCCATCCATCCACCTACCTACCTACCTACCTACCTACCTACCTACCTACCTACCTACCTACAGTACCTACCTACCTACCTACCTACCTACCTATCTATCTATCTATCTATCTATCTATCTATCTATCCATCCATTATCTATCTATCTATCTATCTATCTATCTATCTATCTATCTATCTATCTATCTATCTATCTAAATCATCCATCCATCCACCCACCCACCCACCCACCTACCCACCCATCCTTCTCTCCCTCCTTTGACCACTTGCAGAATCTCTTGGTGAGAATTTTATCAACTGCTGCTCCAGGGTACCATCATTCATAGTCTTTTGAAGTGTTCTTCACCCATCCTTGATTTAGCAGAAAAATGACACCGGCATGAAATTGGCTGCCCCCAATTACCATTCTCTCTCNCTCCAGGGTACCATCATTCATAGTCTTTTGAAGTGTTCTTCACCCATCCTTGATTTAGCAGAAAAATGACACCGGCATGAAATTGGCTGCCCCCAATTACCATTCTCTCTCCTGTCTCTATTGCTTCTGTTCCTGGTCACTGCCAGTTATCTGACTTCACTCTGAGCTGAAGGGGATGCAAAACCAAATAGATTTATACCCTTTAAGGCTGTCCTGGGAGGCACTGAAATCAGGAGGAGAGTGCTACTTTCACTCTGGTACAGCTAAGGGTGGAAGAAGCCTTTCTTACTCAGAGGTGTAACCTGAAAGGCAGGCTCCTTTGGGAAAAAGGTTGCCAAGGTATGACTCTGCTGTGGTTAGGTGCAAATGAGGACACAGTCCACGTCTCTCGGTCTCACTACCGTAGAGACAAAAAGCACACCCCAGAAGTAGTAAAGTCAGAGCTCTCTGAAATTGCTTCATAAAACAATTCTCCCTCTTTGGCAATTTGGAAGCAGAGACAGGCTTGAGCTGAGCATTGGATCTGAAGCAACAGATGGAGTCAGTTCCCGGTGGTGAAAAAAGGATTGGTGCCAAAGAAAATCAGCAAATAGGGTGGAGGGAGCAGAAGCAAAACAGAAAAAGTGGAAAAGGAACACTTTGTCTTAGGCCTCCAAACACCTGTTGACACTGGGCTAAAATTATTACCTTCAAGGAAATAAGCTTTTTTTCCGTCCTCATGTTTTTTTAAAAAACAAAATCCTCTCTCCTTGGGGGTTTTTTTTCCTCTACCTTTTTCCACCGAACTCTCCCACACGTGTTGTGTGCTAAGAGAGCTTGTGGGGACTGGAAACAAGGTCCTATGAGGAACTACTTGGGGAACTAAATATATTCACTCTTGAGAAATGAAGATGAAGAGTGAACATACTTTGTAAAGTCCCATCTTCACCCCAAAGAACATTAATCTGCCCTCTGCTGTCACAGTGTGCCTGCAGGTGAAGAAGGACCGTGATTTATAGGAAGAGCAGTAATGATAAAAAAAAGAAAATCTTGACTGGAGATGGTTGTGAGGGAGATGGGGACTCCTGCTTCCACTGCCAAGTGCTATCCAGACAGTATGAACCTGGCTTGAGTCTTTAGACCAGGGGTGTCCAATCTTGGAACTTAAAGACCTGTAGACTTCAATTCCCAGAATTCTGTGCAGTGGAATTCTGGGACTTGAAGTCCTTAGGTCTTAAAGTTGGCAAGGTTAGATGCCCCTGCTTTAGACCTTTCCTTTAAAGTTGCAGTTTTAGAGTGAGAAAAAGATCTCGCCATTCTTGCTTTTACTGGGAATGAGGTAGGACAACATTCCGGTGATTGGGATAAGTTCGGGGTGTCTGCAAGGAGGGCTTGAAAAAAGTCAAGATAGTGTCACATCCATGTGATTGAATCCTTGCAATGGCTATAAAAAAGGGGTTGTAGAGATAACCTTGAAGGAAGGAAGGAAGGAAGGAAGGAAGGAAGGAAGGAAGGAAGGAAGGAAGGAAGGAAGGAAGGAAGGAAGGAAGGAAGGGCTGAAATTTGAGTCCAGGATAGAAATATAATTGGAGAAAGTGTCTCAGGACTGATCCTTTCTAGTTCTTATAAAGATAAAGGGAGGAAAGTGGAAAGGGCTATTCAGATTTCCAACATTACTGTTCGTGTAAATCTATACAGGTAGTCCTCAACTTACGACCACAATTGAATCCAACATTTCTGTTGCTAAGTTCAACAGTTGCTAAGTGAGTTTTGCCTCAGCTCTGACATCGGAGCTGAAGAAGCTTCTTGGATGAGAAGCGAAACGTCTTAAAAGAAAAACAAGAAAGTCCAATTGCCTGTGAAAAAAGCACCTTTAAGTCTGCAAGGAAAATTTGAGCTTCAGAGAAGTCTAAGCACTGAGCACTAAGTTACACTCATCTCCACAAGTTTGTGGATCCGTGTCTTTCCTTTTTTGCTTGGGGTGACCCCCTTTGGTTTTCACAGAGTCATAGGGCTGCATGGGACTCTGGAGGTCTTCTAGTCCAACCCCCTGCTCGCAGCAAGAATCTTATACCATACCAGTCAAATGGTTGTCCAGTCAATAGTTTTGCAGTGGTTTGCTGTGGTACCAAAATTTCCAGACAATGTTTGGTGTGAAACAACCCAAAAACAAAGAACAACTCTTATGTTTAAGATCAGATGAGCTGAACACCCCCTGAACGATTTTTAAAGTCTTCAGGCTGTGATTAAGTTCATAGAAATCAGATTAAATTCTTTAGATTCCTCTGGCGGTCTGTTCTATGTGATATTGGTTACCAATTAATATTTTAGAGAGAAAAAACAAAGTCACTTGCCTGGATTGAGATACCTGAGGCTTTAATGTTTTAGAGCTTTGGAATCCTGTGCTCAGCACTTTGTGCTTGGCTCAGAAACAAAAGTTGTGCTAATGCAGATGGCGTAATCTTTGAAGAAAGCCTAAAATGGCCTTTGTCAGTTGCAATAAAAACATCCAACTTTTGCCTTTTTAATCTTCTATATGGAAAAAAACATCAAATATCAGTAGCCAAGGACAGAGAAAGAGTCTGCAAAGGGACTTGGCAAAATTCATTTTGATGTTTTCTTGACAACAGTGGCGAGCTAGCCAGATTTATGATGCCGCGTCAAGAGTAATACAATTTTTGTTTTTAATTGGAAATATCTAGAGAGCAAGTTAACTGGTTAATGAAAGTGCTTTCTGTCAAAAGAAAAATGCAGATTACTGAATTATTCATAGGTGAGGCAGCCAGAGCACAGCGTCACATCCCCATGTCTTGAGAAGCATCTCTATTTTTCATATAAATTTTATATCAAAAGAACATAAAAACCAACAGAAAGTCAACACAGAATAAAGAGAACAGAGAAAGAGAGAGAGAGAGAAAAGGAAACTGCAATAAAGGAAGGATAAGAAGAAATAGAAACAAGAAGCTTCCAATTTTCTTTGGAATAGTAGTATGATTACAAAGAATAGGATAGGATAGGATAGGATAGGATAGAACAGAATAGAACCAGAGCAGAGCAGGAAGGGACCTTGGAGGTCTTCTAGTCCACCCCCCTGCTCAAGCAGGAGGACCTATATACTATCTCAGACAAGTGACTGTCCAGTCTCTTCTTAAAAATCTCCGGTGATGAAACACCCACAACTTCTGGAGGCAAGCTGTTCCACTGGTTAATTGTTCTCACTGTCAGGAAGTTTCTCCTTAGTTCTGGGTTGCTTCTCTCCTTGATTAGTTTTCATCCATTGCTTCTTGTCCTGCTTTGGAAAATAAGTTGACCCACTCTTTTTTATGGCAGCCCCTCAAATACTGGAATACTGCTGTCATGTCACCCCTAGTCCTTCTTTTCTCTAGAGACTAGCCATACCCAAATTCCTATGCTTCATTTTCCTTCTCTTCTATACATCCTCCAAACCTTCTGCCATGAACATGCAGTTCTTCATGTTTATGTTCTCTCTCCTCCCCCATCTGCAGTCTCTCCAGGCAGCCTTTCCTCTTCACTGTGTCTTCCTCTTAATAATTTATTTGGCATGGAAGATTTTCATCTAGAAATGAAAAAAAAAAATCCAGCTTATTCGAGGCCCAAATTCCCTAATGTCAATTCGTCTTCCATTCCTTCTGAATTCTCATTTCATTGGGAGAATTTTGGAACATTTAAATGGAACATCGGACCTATATCCAGCTTAAAGCTTTTTGTGTTCTGTTGGCAATAAACTGGATTTGATTAAACACGGCAAACAATTTAAGTGATATCACTGTGAACCATAGCAGAGAATGTGCTCTTAAGATTGCTTATTTGCTGTGGTTTTTCAGGAGGCTAGGAAGGACCTAGAAATTATTATTATTATTATTATTATTATTATTATTATTATTATTATTATTATTATTATTATTATTATTATTATTATTAATAATAATAATAATAACAATAAAGTTGGAAGGGACCTTGGAGGTCATCGAGTTCAACCCCTTGCTCAGGCAGGAAACCCTACACCATTTCAGACAAATGGCTGTCCAGTATCTTCTTAAAAACTTCCAGTGTTGGAGCAAATTGGAGGACCTGTAACAGAATAACAGAGTTGGAAGGGACTTTGGAGGTCTTCTAGTCCAGCCCCCTTGCTCAGGCAGCAAATCCTATACCACTTCAGACAATAAAAGTCCAATCTCTTAAAAACCTCCATGTTGGAGCATTCACAACTTCTGGAGGCGAGTTGTTCCACTGATTAATTGTTCTCCCTGTCAGGAAATTTCTTCTTAGTTCTAGGTTGCTTCTCTCCTTGATTAGTTTCCATCCATTGCTTCTTGTCCTGCCTTCTGGGGCTTTGGAGAATAGGTTGATGCCCCTCTTTTTTGTGGCAGCCCCTCAAATATTGGAACACCGCTATCATATCACCCCTAGTCCTTCTTTTCATTAAACTATTGAACCTGTGAATCATGGTGAATGCGGAAAAGAGATAAAAGATAGAAACCTAGAGAATTCCTGATGTATTTGCTGTGCTCTAAAAGCAATTCAGTGCTGTTCCTGGAGAGATAGCACTTAGTGCCCCCCATCAGAAGGCACTCCATGGCATCGGACCTGGTTATCTCCGAGACTGCCTTCTGCCACAGATTCCCTCCCACAGACCGGTACGCTCCCACAGAGCGGGCCTCCTCAGGGTGCCGTCGGCCAAGCAATGTCGGCTGTCGACCCCCAGGGGGAGGGCCTTCTCTGTGGGTGCCCCCACCCTCTGGAACGAACTACCCCCCGAGATCCGGACGATCCCGGATCTCCTTACTTTCCGCCGCGCCCTCAAGACATGGCTTTTTCAGCAAGCGGGCCTGGCCTAGGGAGGATTTTAAATCGGGTTTATCTTAAGAGTAATTTTAAATAGCACAGCATTAAATATTCGGTTTTAATTGGTTTTACTTGGGTGGGGTTGTAAATGTGTTTATGTTTTTTAATATGCTGTGAGCCGCCCTGAGTCCCGTTGGGAGAAGGGCGGGATATAAATCAAATAAAATAAATAAATAAATAAATAAATTATATCAGTGGTTCTCAACCTGTGGGTCGGGACCCCATTTGGGGTCGATCGACCATTTCACGGGGGTCGCCAAGCAAGGCTGTCTGCCATTTTTTTTGTCCATTTTTTCCCCCTTTTCCAGCGGGTTCCTTACCTCCCTTGGGCTGGGCCAGCTGGTGGTCGGCCTGCTCCGTCTCTGCCACTTGCCAGCTACGCCTCGGCCGGCACAGGGGGCGGAACCACGCATGCGCGGCGCTCCCGGGCAGGGAAAGTCCTCGACTTACGACCGGTTGGGTAGACCTCGACTTATGACTGGTTTAGTCCTCGACTTACGACCGGTTTAGTCCTCGACTTATGACCGGTTTAGTCCTCGACCTACGACCAGTTTAGTCCTCGACTTACGACCGGTTGGGGTCACGGCATTAAAAAGGTTGAGAACCACTGCATTATATGATGCTTCTTTTTTCTGTCTTGGATCACAGGGGCAGATTTACCAATCTAAGAAATTATTTTTATTCTCTTCTCTAAAAAAAACAAAAACCCCTACCTCAAAATTAGCTATTTTCAATAGACTTTATAGTAGAAACATAGAAGAATGTATAACTTCCTCAGCGACTACAGTGCTCTTTTCTCTTTTTAAAATAGCAAGCCTTGTTGAGGTTGGAAGTAACTCCTCCCCTCAGTTATTCATAGGAATAAATTGCTCGCCCTCAGGTCTGCTCACTTTTCCTTGGAGAAAACAGATGCCTGTTAATGAGGCAATAGCGTCATTTGCCCTTTTACCCGTGCACGAGAAGGAAAGCTTTGCAACAATAAAATTGGCAGGAAAACGGGTTCTTTAAATAATTCATGGGGTCAGCGGCTGCATGGATCTCTGCAGAAATGAAGCTGCATTTTTTTTCTCGCTTTCTGGTCTGGATTTTCTGTTTTGCAAAAAAAAACACCCACGCGTTTTCCTTGGCCTTTGTGAATAGGTGAATGCAGATAGTCCTCGACTTACAACAGTTCACTTAGTGACAATCCGAAGTTACAACGGCGCTAAAAAAAGGGGGATCTATGACCGTTTTTCACACTTGAAACTGTTGCAGCATCCCCATGGTCATTTGATCAAAGATCAGGCGCTTGGCAACTGACTCACACTTATGACGGTTATGCAGTGTCCCGGGGTCGTCCCTTTGGCGACCGTCTGACAAGCAAAGTCAATGGAGAAGCCAGATTCACTTAACCACCTGGTTACTGACTTAAGAACTGCAGTGATTCACTTAAGAACTCTGGCAAGAAAAGTCGTAAAATGGGGCAAAAGTCACTTAACAAAGGTCTCATTTAGCAACAGAAATTTTGGGCTCAATTGTAGTCTTAAATCAAGGATTACCTGTCATATCTTGGTACTAGTCTGTCTGGGTCTCTCAATCTGAGTGGGTGCTGGCCTTGGTGCTGAAATCAGCCTGGCAGCATTACATTACAATGACTTTCAGTTGCCTTTTAGCTCCTAGCATAGGATCTACAGGTAGATCACTTAATAAGCCCCACTGGGATTTCCTGCAGCTTGCAACACCACGTTTGTCATTTTATTTCTTTTCTTTTCAAGCCCTCTTGGAATATTAGAAGTTGATTTAAAAAAAAAAAAAAAAAAGAATCACTCTGACTGAAATAATGGAAATATTCAGTGCCTTAGCCTGCAAATATGAAATCTATTATTCCCTGTGCCTAGGTTTGAGTGAACAACTGTGTGAATGCCTTCAATATTAACCCTGATAGTGAATCCTCTCTCTGCAGAGGATTCAAAGAGGCTTTTTATAATTTAGTTGAAAGATTACAAGCTAGGAGTAGTGATACCAAGGAATGTTTGCGCATGCATTTGTGCATGCATTAGCATTCCATCTGCAATCAGAAAAGCAAAAAAACAAAAAAAACAAACAAACTCAAGCCATCTGCTGATCGACAGGGAGATGGCAAGGAAGATATTTATTTATGTATTCATCTAATTTGTAGAGTTGCCCATCTCACAAATAAGTGATTCTGGGTGGTGTACAACATTCAAAGGCCCTCTATAAATTTTGTGGTGTCTAGGTCAGGCAAGCACCTAGTCTTGGAATTACAAATGGCCTTAACCATGCTTATTTTTGGAAACACATCAGATCTATTCGGTGTGAATGTTTTTAGCCCTGGTTTGTTTTTAAGCACCTTGTTCATGTGTTTATATTTTATGTGTATTTTTCTTTGGTACCAAATGTTTTATATTGAAATCTGTGTATTCATTTATATCCTGCCTTTATTATTTTTATAAATCACTCAAAGTGGTGAACATACTTAATACTCCTTTCTCTTCCTATTTTCCCCACAATGACAACCCTATGGGCTGGGCTGGGCTGGGCTGAGAGAACGTGACTGGCCCAAAGTCACCCAGCCGGCTTTCATGACTAAAGTGGGACTAGAACTCAGAGTCTCTTTATGATTGGCCCAAAGTCACCTATTTGGCTTTCACGGCTAAGACTAGAACTCACTGTCTCCCAGTTTATAGCCTGGTGCCTTCACCCGTAGACCAAACTGTTATTAGATTTATAATCGAGATATTAGATTTCTTGTGCTGCTTTGTAGAGATTTTGAGTAAAGATTCTCACTCAAAGCAGGGACTGAGACTTCTTTTTTTCTCACTCTGGATGTTAATGAGCATTATTACTTTGCATATCTTCCTGGAGAGAGAAGCAAAGATGAAAAGTAGAAAAAGTCTCTCCCTTGCAATGGGGGTGTGTATCTAAAAAAAACCCCAAACAATGTGATTCAGCTTTCCGATGACACAATCGCCTTTTTTTTTTGCAGTTTTTGTTCCAAAGAAATCACATGGATTTGGAGACATTGCCTCACTTTTAAAATCACAAGCATCCCCACCGCCACCGAACCATCTGTTTAAAGTACAGATTTGATTTTTGCAAAGGCCACCGGAATGTCACCTTGCAACTGATTCCTTTCAGTGAAGCTTTATCTCTTTAAATGCATCACAGTAATAAACTGCTAGATTTTTTAATGTTTTGTTTTTTTTTAGCAATCAGATGCATCCACAGAAGTATGCAAAAATGCAGGCGAGGAGTCAGTGCTAGGAACAGGAAAGGCAAGAGATTGGGAGGAGTCTGATAGCAACTTTTAAAATCGACACATTTTATAAAAAGGAACCAGTTTCAGTGGTGGGATTCAGCCAGTTTGCACCACTTTGGCAGAACTGGTAGCTGATTTTTTTGTGGCCCAGGCCCAGAATGGACTTCCGGAAGTGGCATCCATACAGAGAACCGGTTGTTCACCTATTTGAATCCCACCACTGGCCAGTTTCCGTGGGCCGTTGCTCCCTTCATCAGATGCTTAAATAAAGTGAGCTGCAGCTCACACCATTTTCTGCAAGATTCGTAATGGACGTGGGTGCATTTCAGTACAACGCTGCAAATGCTGAGTCAAAATAGACCGTTTGTGCCTTTCCCCCCATGTCATTGAAATGGAGAGGATGGCCTGAAGCTCTGTAAGAGGATCCAGAAGATGACTAGTCTTTCAAGTGGAATCGAAAATCACGGCTCATTAGCTAATGCTCCCTTCCTCACAGAGAAAGAGAAAGGAAACCTTGAAAGTCAGAGCTATAAATTTGTTTGTGTCTCTGTCTTTCCAAAGCTCTGTTGGAGTCGCAAGCTGTTCGTTGGTTTTCTGGGCAATTCACTTCCAAGGTTTGTTCGCCATCCTGATTGAAATTCATGATTTTGGGGACTCCAGGATCCTGGGAATGCAATAGGAATGCACAATTATGTGTGGCAGAGAATGCAAGAGAATAGGAATGCACAATGACATGTGCAAAAGAATGGCAAAAGAGCAGCTAAAATCCAGGCCTCTAAGAAAACCGATTCTGCTGTATTGTATGGGCTGCTTATGGCAATGCCAGAGATCGGTATAAGTGGAGAATTAGCAAAGCTCATACTTCTGGAAAATCCCCTCTGCTTCCCCATTTTCTTTCCCTTTGCAAAGCTTATGTGTCTCTAATGTTTCAAAGGTGCTTCCTCCATTGTGGGACTTGTAATAGACCTTCAAATTAGGAAAATATGTGAATTTAAATGTTGCTCCATTGAAAGGCAGAAACAGTGATGTCTCCCTTGAATGATTCCTCAGATACCTCCTCAGATGTCAGCTCGGGGGAGGGTGAGCCAATTCCTGAGTTGATTGATAGCTCTGAATGGCTGGCCAGAAGAGATTTGGCTGAGGCTCCAGTTAGGGAAAGCTTACAGTGGCAGACGGCCAGTGAAGAGAAGGAGGAAGTGCCTGATCCGAGAACACATAAGGCAGGGAAAAGGCAAGAGTAGAAAAGTCAGCCAGATTACTTGAGAGGAGAGGGCTCCGCCTGTTTTGATGGGCTGCACCAGAAGCTGGTTATTTATCATAGCAGACAGATGGAGGCATTGCTGGAAACAACATGTTAGTTTTCTAGTTATGTTTTTGGTCATCATGATTCCTGCTTCACTCCGGATTGACACCGAGTTTCAAACTGAATCATGCCTTGGAGGAAGAGGATGGAGGACTAGCCAAGCCTGAGCACCTGAACAAAATATGGAATATAAATGGAATACACAAAGACATTTTAGGGACCACAGTGTCTTTAAATATATATTTAGCTGCCCTTTTCTCTCCTTCCATAAAATGTTTCCAGACGAGTTGAAATTCTTTTCTTGAAATTCCTTTGGTATTATTCTACCAGGAAGGTTTTGTGAAAGAAATATGTCAGAAAATATACCACGACATGACCTTTCTCTGCCTTTCAAAGCATTTAATTGTGTATTTTTTCTCCTTTTTCTTCTCTAGGATCTGACTTTCCACAGGAAGATGGACCATGAAAGCAAGCATTCTATCAAGACTCACTAGGGCCTGATGACAAAAGTGGCTGACCCCTTGATTTTCCTCCCCCAACATCGCTTGACAGCTGAAGCCTTCAGAAGACATGAAAAGGCAGAGCTAAAATATCATGGCATGCTTTTTTAGGAAGGATACAATTCCTTAATTGAAGCTTCATCTAAATTGTGGTGCTTTGATCACATATAAAGCACATCTTCAAAGAAAGGGGCAGTTATGCCCATGTAGTTAACTGAACAGATTAAAATATATCCACTTATACGAACACAGTACAAACATTGATAAATATAACTGTCCAGCCAGACCTATTTGCTCAAAATGGATGATGGCCACAGAAATCTGGGGAGACATGGCTTTGATGACTATCGCTACCAGGATGGTGGCTACACAGGTTATGCTCCCAACGACCCAACCTATCAAACTGGGGGGGAGCCCAATCAGGAAGAAGATGCTCAGAGTGATGCTACAGAAGGCCATGATGAAGATGATGAAGTTTACGAAGGAGAGTACCAGGGCATTCCTCATCCAGATGACAAGCCTAAGCAGAAGAAAGCCGGTCTGTCCAATGAGTTCAGAGATCATGACGAGCTAATAGCAGAAAAAATGGAAGATGAAGAGCAATTGGCCCATCAGTATGAGAATATCATTGTGGAGTGTGGCCATGGACGATTCCAATGGATGCTTTTCATTGTGTTGGGCTTGGCCCTGATGGCGGATGGAGCAGAAGTGTTCGTGGTTGGTTTTGTCTTGCCCAGCGCTGAAAAGGATATGTGCTTATCAAGTTCCAACAAAGGAATGCTGGGTGAGTCCTCTCTCTTTTAAGGTAGGGGTCCCCAACCGGTCCACACAAACAAGCAAAGCCCCATCCATGGGATGCAGGCAGCACACAAAACCATGCCCCCTCCGGTTCGCGGAAAACCTTTCTCTACGGAATCGGTCCCTGGTGCCCAAAAGTTTGGGGACCGCTGTCTTAAGGAACTGGGAAGATGGTGATGTGGTTTTCCCGATTATCTACTTAGTTTTTAATTTCATTACCTGCTTTCATTCCTGGGTGGAAGTATGGAGAGGTAAAACTAAACAAGCAGAAGGCGGCTAGCTGAATCGGTTCTCCATATTTCTCATTCTAGATCAAGCTTACCTAAGTCTTCCCCCAATCTATTTAAGAAGTGCTGATATGGGAGAATTCTCACTACACACATCTGAGGGTACCACAATGTGAATGGTTTTCTTAATTGATAGATGGTTAGGGGTAGGATTAATACAATACAATGGTTGGGCAGATGAACCAGAAAAATTAAATCTTACCAAATGGAAGCTATAGAATCCATAGGCTTTCCACATGCTATATTATCTATAAATTATTTTTACACATTTGTTTGAAAGGATTATTTTTGTTATGATCACCCCACACTTGATTTGATTATTGTTTAGTCTATTTTCTGGGGGTTTGCTCAATGTGGAATCATGAAATAAGCACAAGTCATAAAAGGGCCAAGTTTGAAGACCCCTGTGCTAGACTCACATAGCGGTCTATGGAGCAAAGCTTTCAGCATCCCCTTGAATCCTAGTATGTGGAACCCAACTGGATCCAGAGACTTGGATTTCCATTTCAAGAGCATTAAGATTTTTTTAGGATGGGGGCCGTTCTCTTTATGTTCCATAACTGGGACAATATATTTGCCAAGATTACAGAATTGTTGAGGGAGCCCCACGTCCCTTGTTATGCTGATCAAACATGTTTGCAGAGAGCAATAGAACGATGGTGTCCACATGAAAAGTGGATGGAAGACTTGGATCACAGGAATTGATGTATGTGCTGGGCAAAGGGGGAGAATGTCCTCTGCTTTTAAGAAGCTTTGGAGAACAGCTGGCATGAAGGATTTTCTGTGCAGAAAAGGCTGTTTACCCCCCCCCCTTCTCTTTTTTAATCTGTGAGCAAAGGCTTGCGTCAAAGCAAGGCCTGTGTACTTTCCCAATGGCATTACTCATTCCCGTTTGTGACCTGGAGACTGTATTGATCTTACAAGAGCATTTGACTCACTTGATGCCTTGATCTATATGGGGTCATGCTGGTTGCAAATGGTGAGACACGTGGCCCGATGTATCCGTTTTCTTCTCTGTAACAGATCTTCCGTCTTGTCTGTAATAATTACCAGAACTAGTAATTCTTAAATACATATCAAATAAATTATTAAGTAGTAAAACTGCTAGAACTTCTGGTTTGGTACCGCAACCAAACAAGACAGGCACAGACTCCAACAGATAGTTAAGACGGCAGAAAGAACAATTAATCAATCAATCAATCCCACCATCTTAAACTGCTATTTGGTTTCATGAAGCTTACTTCCATGTTGTCTGATCTTAGTAAATTGTCACTTATTTCCACCCAAAAGCTGATGGGGACAATAACTCCAGTGGATCGAAGCCTATCAACAATCAGGCCAGATTCCATATTTTTTTTAAAAAAAATTCTCCTAAAATTCACAGGCAGGCTACTTGGAGGAATGATTTCTCCAAATTGTCCCAGGAGCAGGAGAACCTCAACCATATTTTTTTTTTGAGGACAAGGCACCTCCTTAGAGATAAGTACTGCTCCTCTGTAAGCTTCCTAGTAGATGTTCCTCCTGATGGCTTCTCCTGGCATGGGATGGAAACATTGGGATACAGAGAGGAGGCAGATGGCTGGAGGGACGATGGTATAATGGATGAGGTGACCTTAATGGTCCCTCTTCAAATATCTCGTCCTTATTTAAGTGGAAGGATATTGACATCCACTCAGGAAAACTCCTCTACCTCCACATCTTTGGAAGAACTTTCGAAAGCAAATCCTCCTTCATCCCACTGAATAGGAACGGGTGGGGAAAAGGAGGACAAATTTCATCCCAAGGCTCTCTTGACATAGCCAGGAGCTGTGAACATCCAACATTCTGGAGAGGATGCAGGAGGACCACAATCAGGCCAGATGGCAATGCTTCACTCCCTGGAATCCAGTCATCCATACGGTCATCAAGAAGGAAGCTCTATTCTATTAACACCCTGTATGTTTTAAGACAGCGGTTCTCAACCTATGGGTCG
>NW_015392903.1:14810-17654 GCF_001527695.2 Protobothrops mucrosquamatus
TTCATCCCAAGGCTCTCTTGACATAGCCAGGAGCTGTGAACATCCAACATTCTGGAGAGGATGCAGGAGGACCACAATCAGGCCAGATGGCAATGCTTCACTCCCTGGAATCCAGTCATCCATACGGTCATCAAGAAGGAAGCTCTATTCTATTAACACCCTGTATGTTTTAAGACAGCGGTTCTCAACCTATGGGTCGTGACCCCATTTGGGGTCGATCGACCATTTCACGGGGGTCGCCAAGCAAGGCTGTCCGCCATTTTTTCCCCTTTTCTGGCGGGTGCCTTACCTCCCTTGGGCTGGGCCAGCTGGTGGTCGGCCTGCTCCGTCTCTGCCGCTTGCCAGCTACGCCTCGGCCGGTGCAGGGGGCGGAACCATGCATGCGCGGCGCTCCCGGGCAGGGAAAGTCCTCGACTTACGACCGGTTGGGTAGTCCTCGACTTACGACCGGTTTAGTCTTCGACTTACGACCGGTTGGGGGGTCGCGGCATTAAAAAGGTTGAGAACCACTGTTTTAAGAGTTTATAGTTTGATCCAGTCATTCATGTGTGTGTGCCTTTGCATGTGTTTGTGTGTTATCCACATGCTTAGTAGGGAAAAGAAAGAAACGGGGGGGGGAGGGGGAGAGAAAAGGCATCTCCTCCAGAAGAGAAAAACAAAACTAAGCTAAAGAAGGAATAATGAATACGTGAAAGGGAACCGCAGCTGGCTTGCAGCCTTGAAGCCAATGCATCTAAACGTTGTGTTGTTCACTACACAGCCTTTGCTTTTGTCCCGATTAGGAGAAATAACAGTATTTATGGACTCCTCCAATGCCTGATTTCCATAGATATAAAGCTTCTGGCTGCCGCGGTTGTTGTTAACGCTGCGGTGCCTTTTAATGTCACAAGGGCCTTTGGTCTATAATGGGAGGAAATTAATCAACTCCCCACTTTCCTTTGGTAAAATAAGGGAGTCCGCAATGATTTGTGACTTTCTGGTAGCTGGTTTAGCAAACTGGGGATCTTGCAGTGAGCCGGGCTACCTCTTTGTGGCAGTTTATTTGTTCTGCTTTGGGAATGTTCATAGGAACATTGGTTCAATCAGTACATTTTGTCTTGGCCAAATTGTGAATGTTGTGCTTCCTATGAGAACTGAGATTAGAGCCAGAGAAAGGACGACAGTATATTATACCATCCTGTTCCCAGCAATTAATTCCAAAGTCCATTAAAAATGGCCCTGGATGAGCAAATGGTTTGACAGTGGGACTTGGAAATAGACCATATTGTGCGTGATTTGTTATGTTTCCCATATACTGTTGTGTACATACACACACAGGGATACTCTACATGCAAACACGCACAGGCTGGGCTTACATGTCATCTTAAACCGCTATTGTGTTTCATGGGGTTTATTTCCACAACGTTGTATAATGCTAGTCAATTGTCACTTATTGAACAAGCCATAGTTAAACAAATCAGAGCCTAAGAGGACATGTGGAAACCTGGTCACTTATATTTGTACCCAAGCCTGTATAAATAATCTTCCTTCCTTCCTTCCTTCCTTCCTTCCTTCCTTCCTTCCTCCCTGTCCTTCCTTCCTTCCTTCCTTCCTTCCTNTTCCTCCTTTTCTTTCTTCAGTATTGGAGGTTCCTTGCCCATCGTCTTTGCCTATTTCTCTGAATTCTTAGCCCGTGAGAAGCGAGGGGAACACCTGAGCTGGCTCTGCATGTTCTGGATGATTGGTGGTTTGTACGCCTCGGTCATGGCCTGGAGTATCATCCCACATTATGGTAACTGTTTCCAGATCTAGAGGGAATTTTCCTGCTTCTGTGTCTTGTCTCCAGCTTTTATTTCACTGAGATGACCTTCTTCCAGTCACCTAGTGGGAACCAGAACAGGCTGCGATGTATCTTTATTTAACTTGGTGCCCTCCATGCATATTAGGCAGTATGTTCTGTGTAATAGAATTTGGCAGACGCTAAGAGACCATTTCCATACTGTAGTTAACACAAATCCATCAAATCATCAATTATGCTTGACTCAAAGGATGATTGATGATGATGGTGGTGATCGTGATGATGATATTTCCCACCTTCTTTAGCCAAGTATCATAGTCCAACCATTTGTGGAAGGAATCAAGATGGAGAAGGCCAATTGAGTAAACCAACCTGGGAGAATGCTACAGGTTTAATCCCAAATTATATCTGCCAATTGTGGGATGTTTCTGAGGTTCTGGGTGGATTCTGGAGTATTTTATTTATTCGTGCATTTTATTGCATATACATGTACCTAGTATCCACAAGTCATCTTACCTCTAGACAATCCAAACCTGCTTTGTTTCACAAAGGGGGATGTAATAGATCTCTGACAATGCTGTAATGCTGAATAACGATGGTCTGTGGCTTTCTTGATTAGTCCACCAAAATAATGAGCTGGGTCAGCAGCTCCTAAATTTAAGGCTCTCTGTACAATGCACACAATGTGAGCAAAGCTGAAGAAAAAAACCTGATGCTGATAGGACATATTTCTGCTTGAATCACATATAGGTAGAGGTTTGTTAGATTCTTTTTTCTTTGCTCTGTTTAGTTTATATATGTTCTGTTTTATCTGGTCACTGCTACAATAAATATCATCCATCCATCCATTTCCCCCCTTTCTGTGTCTCTCTGTCTCTTCTCTGTCTATGTCTGTCTGTCTGTCTGTCTGTCTGTCTGTCTGTCTGTCTGTCTGTCTGTCTGTCTGTCTGTCTGTCTGTCTGTCTATCTATCTATCTTATCTCTATCATCTATCTATATCGTCTGTCTGTCTGCCTGTCTGTCTGTCTGTCTGTCTGTCTGTCTGCTTGTCTATCTATCTATCTTAT
>NW_015392904.1:0-16401 GCF_001527695.2 Protobothrops mucrosquamatus
TATCCAATTGTGTCTGTTGAGTAGATAGCAAAGGAAATTCTTCCTTTGAAATTTGGGATACAGGGTTGTATATTACTGTCTGCATGGATTCTTACTGATTTGAATCTTCATATAGGAGTGGCCAGGTGAAATGTTCAGCTTTTGCTTTCAGCCATATAATTAATACAAATCATGGTGGTCAGTTTAGCATACTTTTAAACTGGATTTTCCTCACTTCTGCATTATTTACAATTACCAGGTCATTGTATAAATTGCAGTAGTTAATGGAAAACAATTTAAGCAAAGCAACTGCAATATGGATTGATGTTTCAGTACAAGAAATGTTTGTATGTAATTTGAAAGAATGTTAAATATAATAATTAAATTATATTTATTTGAGGTCAAAATGATGTCGTTTCCAACACCTTTATATATAAATCATTTTTAATGAAAATAAGAGATTTATTTGGCTTCTTATAGTTTAAGATGGGGTAGGCAACCTTGGCTCTTTTATGACTTGTGGATTTCAACTCCCAGAATTCTGGGAGTTGAAGTCGATGAGTTATAAAAGAGCCAAGGTTGCCTACCCCGGGGTTAAGATAATTGATTTTAATATTTCTTTAGGGAATATAGGACCATCATTAAATCTTGATTTGCGTGTATTCTTCTAACAAATTGGATACCCTTCTATTTGATTTTCCATGATCACTTCCAAATGTTTTTCAGAGTTTTTGACATTATTAGTCACAATTTTCTTTAAACACATTTAAGTTATGTGAGAATTTGCCTTCTTTAGATTGTTTTCTTTTGTTACTATAAACTCTGGGGTTCTAATGAACCAAATACTATTTTTTTATTTGTGTATAATACCATATTAATGATTTATGCAATGGATTAATAAAGATAATGAGTTCAGTACCAAAAATATATTATGCTTTAAAATGTAGAAATACAAGGCAAGTATAGTGCTGAACTTAAGTATATATGTATTATTAGGTTTATACACATTTGCAACAGTCTCTCATAAATAAAAAACATGTAAATCAGATTCTTACGTAATATGTAAAAATAAACTGTATTTGCATAACATACAGCTTAATTCACAATAAATATTTGCTTAGATTTTTTAAAATGTGTAACTATAAATAAATGCACTAATATATCAAGTTTTGTTGTTTCAATGAATAATACATTTCAGATTTCCTTTTTTTCATAGATTTGTTGAACTGGGCAGAAAAATATTCAGCTACATTCATTATTAACATTCATGATCAAAGTTTTAAAATATGAAATAAAACATTTGTTTGCTTTTGTTTTAGTATATTACTATGCATATTTACATGGATAATTTTATGTTTCAATAGAGAGAATACTGTATATGCTAACAAACAAGACTGTTTTTAAAGAAAATTCAAAGATTGAGACTTGCAACTAATCAGTATCTTCCATAAAATCAATAAGAAAAACAGAATTATCATACCTATATAAACTTTTAAAGAATTGTATTTACCTGGCCAAATCCTTGTGACTAAAGTTTAGAACAATCCTACAAATAAATACTATTCAATGTAGTTATTAATTTCCAATTACTGTGTGTTTTTTAAAAAAATTAAAAAGTCTCCAGCATATTTTGTCTAATTATTTTTGTGAAGAATAAAATAATTGAGCTACTGATAATGTTGAATTCATTGCTTTTGCTTTAGTTATCACAAGAAAGTTATATAGGCTTTTAGTACACATGCAATTTAATTGTTTCTAAACATTGAAATGCCACAAATCTGATAAATGTTGTTTATTAACTATTACAATTACAGTCTTTTTATGAAGAAAATAAACTCATAAAATGATTTTACTTCACCAGTTTCTTGCAAATATTTAAAATACAAGAGCATATGTTTTTCATATGTGATCCCATGAAAAATATGTCTTTGCTTTTCATAAAATATAATTATGATATACCTTAGATTATTTAGCTCTCAATATATATTTAAAAAGTAAAAAAAAGAAGCTATGGTTTGGATTAGTCATCATATTATATTACCTTTTATTTAAAGGTATAAGAGAGATATAATATTTTTGATCTTCTTATTTACTTATTTTTTAATGCAGATGATTGGTAATAAAATACATATATTATCCAAACACATATATCCTAGACTATTTTCAGGTAATTAAAACTATTGGAGGAAATCTACTATTAGAAAATTAGTTATTCATGTGAAGCAACTATGGGCTACAGTATTTGTAATGTTATTTATTTATTTTATTTATTTAAATTTGTTATAGCTGCCAAACTCTGATGCATACAAAAAAAAAAAAAAACTTCATAAGGCAGATAATTATTTCTCTCCCAGGAATAAAAAATTAATGCACATCTATGTTCTGAGAATTGTAATAAATATTTACCAGTGCAACAAGGGAAGACCTTCATAGCAGTTTTCAGATCAATTTTAGCCTGTTAGCCATCTTTCCTTGAAAAACAATTATGTGAACCCTATTTCAAGTTCTGATTGTAATTGTGTTTCCTAGTTTCTTGAATAAAATAGAATGAATTTCCCCATTTTTTCTCAGTCTCACTAACTTTAACATTTATGTGCTTCAACTCCCATTTTCCCAGCCAACATGGGCCAATTTGAAGTGAAGTTTTGTATGTCCCAATTGTACTCCAGCTGATATTAGAATTCCATTTTATCCAAGATCTTTTATCTAAGAATAACCAAAGACCATTCTTGTTCCAGTGCCAACTGCCTCTCAGGCAAAACTAAATTTCTTAACCCTGTTTCTATTTTGCTGTAATTCATTATGCATTATGCATGCAACATTGCAAGCCAACCAATAAATGTTAAATTATTATTATGTTTCTTTTAAAACTCTGGCTGTAATAGCCTATAACCCCATATCCCACCAAACAAAGGGGGTTCAATGGCATGATCAGCTCAAACCTTTCTGAGCCTTTCTGTGCATTATTGATTCCTAGCTGTTTATGCTATATCAAAAATGTTTGCAACCATCAAACCCATGACATAAATCATGATTTGGTATTTACAATGATTTTTTTTCTTTTTCCTCTTCACTGAAATACTGAGAAATACTGAAAAATGCTGAGAAATACTTCTGAAAGAAGAAGGTAAAAGTTATTCCAACTATTCTTCTATTCTCTGTAACCACTGAAGCCTTTTGTAATATAGATCTGGACAGCTTCTCAATCTTTTATAGGCCAATCAATATTCTAAAGGTCAAACAAACTGGATTTAATTTTAAATCAACCTATTATCATATTATGTACAACATTTAAAATATGTTTTAATATCATCTAACACCTCTTTTGCAAGCTCTCTCAATTATTAAAAAAAGGTACAGAACAGCACTTGGGATTTGAAATTATAATGTAAAATTCCCTTCATTTCTTTTTTTAGCAGCTTTAATACTATTCCCCCATATCCTTTAAAATTGTATTACTGTATATTGATCCAAATCATTTCAATTTGTATTGGTTTTGCAGTGAACTCACCATATTATTTTTGATAGTTCTATCCTCATAGCTATTAATGTTCTTCATGTTTTGGAGGGAATTGGGGAAATATTAAAGGTTGGGCATCAATTCTAGTATCATTCATTTTCCCAGAAACCTATAAAATGGGACATTATAGGAAAATAATGTATTTGTTATGGTTCTCAAAGCACTGAAAAACTAAATTAGACCTTTTGATGAATGGTATTTAAAATTCTGAAAAATAGTTTTGACTGCTAAATTAGCATAGCAGCAAGGACCTCAAAGAATTTTTAATTAAGGATTGGTTTGTACACATTAGGTTTTCAATTTCTTAGCTACAGTAAAGAATTAATTTCTAATAGATTTCTTCCATCTATGCAAACATTCTGTTGGGTAGAAATATTGAATATGGGTCACAGACTTTCACAGCTTTATTTATTGGTGAAAGGATTTCTAGGTCATGCCATGTGAGGTAACAAATATGCTGAAGTTTTGCTTGACATGCTACTACTTTTTTCAGAACAGTTCTGAAATGATACTTGGCAATAGATATTACATTATCCTATATTATTCCATGGAATAGAATTTCAAATCATTTGCTAACTGGTACATTATTTTATAAACATTCTTCATATTTAACTTATTTGGATGTTTATAAATCTGGGATGCGTCTCTAGTGGTGCTTGAGAAATATCTGCTATTTTATACAGGATTCTGACATTCTTTAGATCTATTTTCAGATTTAGCCAACTCTCAGACTGCAATTGATGTTCTGTCAATTGTCCTATGCTTTGAGATTGAGCCTCCTCAAATAGTGCTGTCAGAATATCTTCTGTTAGCATATCTAGAGCTGAGAATTACTGAGTATTTATTACTATCAGCTGATATTGCATATCCGAGCCTTGGCTTATACCTGTGTTCAGTTGTATTCCCTTATCACCTTCCACCACCATCATCATCTTTCAAGGTACCACTTCTGCTGCTTCATGTCCTAGGGCTCCTCAGTAAACCATTGAACCTTCCAAATCTGTAGTGTGAGAAAGCTCTTTGGTGGGCAATCACATATGCCACCATTGGAACTCAGACTCCATGCGGTAAGCTACTGATTTAGGCAGCAGACCTTTGTGTTATAAAAAAAAAGTGATATAATATTGAGTATGTCACTGAATACAAGAAATATATTATTCTGTATACTGAATTGCAAAACATAAAAGGCTATTTTGGTTTCATTTATCTAGCCATAAAATCCACCCTGGCGTAAGTTTAAACGCAGATGTGCCATAATTAGATAATAATATTCTAGAAGGAATGTTGCTCATCAGAATAATATGCCTGCTTGGCAAACAAAATAGCTCGGTGGTTTCAGATATATAGAACCTGATTCACATTATAAAAGTCTGTAGCTATATCAGGCTATATATCAAGCTTAATTCTCAACATGATGAAGTTGTTTGAAACTCTTTATGAATTGGAATTACTTTTAATGGGGAATTTCTGTTCTTATCAACTACCAGACATCACCATTATTGTGATATATAATGAAACACATGAGAATTAAAAATGGTTCTTCCATATTTATGTGTTTCTGGAAAGGTCTCATTTATAATTATTTTTACACTGCCTACCTGTATAGATTTAACTTCTAGTACATGTTGGCATTTTTACTTTCCTTATTTTCTTTATTTTCCATTTTTCTAGAGTCTAGAGGGGATATAATTATATATTCATATATTCAAAAACTAAAACACAGATCACTGAGACTAAAAATGTATTTAAAACCTTAGCTTTCATCAGCGTCTGCTGACATTGTCAGAGTTCTAGCCAGGATTGAGAATCACGTTCTTATAGTCTTTGTAATGCCAAGCGTTTGGCTAACGACCGTGTTACCAGTCTATTCAGCTCCCTCCCCCCTGTAGTTAATTGCTGTGTTGTTTCCGTCGCACTTGTTGATGGCTGTTTAAATTTAGGCACCCTGCTCCTCTCCTCACGCCCTGCCCGTGTGGAGTGTGTATTCTGCCATGCACAGTCATCTCGCTGCTTTTCTGGTGTTTGCATATGCGATACTGCCGTTTCAGCTGGCTGTTCCTTCTTGCTGTCATCGTCTCTATCCATGTTGGCTCCAAGTCCCCTGCTGTCACACATCAGCGATGTCTGACTCCCCTCAATCATCTGCTGTGACCCTAAGTCCATTGAGAAAGGGATGCGATCCTCTGTTAACCTGTTTGTATCAGTGAGGATCTGTGGCTGTTTCATCTTTGCAGTTTTCTTATTTAAAGATGTCTGCCGGCATAATGTCTGATAAGCTGGTAACAGTTCAATATGCCGGTTGATGGAATGCTTGTTGGATAGCCATGCCTCTTTTAGCAGATGGCCGCCCTTTGTTGCATCATGAGCAATGACCCTGGCCTCAGTGAAGTTAAACGTGTGGTTGTGTTCTACAATGTGAGCCCACACTTGGGACCGCTGCTCATGCTGTTTGATGGCCAACTGATGTTCATGCAGTCTCGTCTGAAGACACTTCGTGGTCTCACCTACATAATTGCATGCACAATTATTACAATTGATTTGATATACCACTGATGACATCTCACTCATGGGCAAGGGTTCTTTGGGGCACATTACCCGTGTTCAAAGAGTTTGATTGGGTCTATGCGCCACTCTAATGTTATGCTCAGATAATATTCTTGCAGCTGTCTCTGACACTCCATGGATATAGGGGAGTGTGGTCCAAGTAATAGTGATTGGAAGCCTGTCATCTGCAGCACATGGCACCCGTTGCTGGTGATGATGTCGGATGAAGTCGGCGGAATAGCCATTCTGTATGCACATCTGAAAAAGGTGTGCATATTCCTTGGCTTTTTCACTTGCCGTGCTGCAGTGTATGTTTACTCTACTAAACAGGGTGCGAATGCAGCCAATTTTGTGGGCCGTAGGATGATTGCTGTCACTATGGAATATTCTGTCAGTGTGGGTGGCTTTGCGGTACACACTGGTAACCAGCATGCCATTATGCTCGTGACGTATTGATATGTCCAAGAAGGGTAAGGTGTTATTCGCCTCTTCTTCAGCCATGAACTGGATGTCAGGGTAGATGGCAGACGCTGATGAAAGCTAAATTTGTAAAAAAAAATTTAGTCTCAGTGATCTGTGTTTTAGTTTTTGAAAATGAATATACCTGAGACTCGTATCTTCAAAACTATTTTAGATATTCATATATTTATATATTTTAATAATGATACTCTGAATGTAGGAAAGCTTTTGCTTCTAGAAGATTTCAGTCTGTATAATATAAGATCCTGCATTTTGTCAGAAAATGATTCTTTTAAATGTTGGCATGGTCACATCAGGACAGAAAGATGAAAAAGAAATGCCATCTGTTTTAAGGTAACGTTTGATGACTAGATGGCAATGAATAATTTACCTGATAATTTTTTATGCTTGTAGCAAATTGCTCCAGAAATCTTTGATTGTAGTTCATTCACTTTTTCTTGTAATGAAATACAAACTTTAAAAAGATCTTATATCGTATTTTTCATAAATTGCTGCATGATGTTTGGTTTGTAAGGATTGGATTCAGAACAACTGGAAAAGCATCTGTCACTTCCTAAATTAAAGTCAAGAATTCAGCAACATCCACTAATTATCTATCTCAAAGTAAAATCCCTCTGAATTTGTGGACTACTGATCCTAGCTCATATGAGCTTAGTGATTATTTTCAATTGTGCATAATCCAGAAACAACAGCAAAAGCATATGTTATTTTTTAAACGTTGACTTTGCTTTAGGATTCTAAGACTTGCTGAAGAAATTCACAATAAAATAAAATAGCAATTAAAACTTCTCTCCTTATATAAATCAAGTTACAGAAGATAAGCGCTGTGAACCGGATAAAATTGTTAAGTGAATTAAAATAAGAAATAAAAGTTAAAAACTAAAAGAAAATAGTAACATCAGATTAAAAAGCATTTTAATTTATAAATGTGGCTTCTACCAGTATTTGCAATTCAAAAATGTGATCTTATACAGTGTTATGTTGAAATGGAAAACGTTTGTTTATTGACTTGTTTTAATGCATACTTATTAATTTCCACTTTCCAAATCCATATAAAAATTTAACCATATGCTTAAATATGTATTTAGCTATTAGGCTGATATCCAATTTTTTTCCTAGGTGCCCAGGCAACAATTATAACATTTCCTCCTTTATTTTTTCTTCATAACAACATATTTATGAGGTAGGCTGTCTTGAGAGGAAAAGAGGCAGTGCTTTTCCATGCCTACTGATTGAACATGGATCTTCCTAGTACTGGTCCAAGTTCTTAACCAGTACACCATATTGATATTCTCATAGTGAAATTCTTCTATTAAAAAGTCATATTCAAAAATGCATATATAATTGTTAGAAGAGAACACAAAACATTTATTAGAGAAAATTACTTTAAACTGTATCACCAAAAAATCAATCAAATTAAAGGAAAATTTCAAGAGTATAATTTTTTTTCATGTAAAAACTACAAAATAAGATGATTGGTGTAAAAATCATACCCTGGATATAATTTATGCCTATCCTTGCAGAGTAGCTTTATATCAATATTTATCATAACTAATTTTTCAGGTGTTGAGAATTTGAAAAAAATGGATCCATAAATAATAGAGTTCAATGTTAAAATATGAATATCTAGCAAAACTGAATACTCATAAAAGAACATACCAGTAATACATAATGACCATAAATGTGAAAAGAAAACTTCCATCTGGTTGCTAAGCCACATACATGCAAATTAGTTAATTTGGATTATATCCTACATATACAGTTCTCTGCTTACTCTAAGGAGTATATATCTCTATGGCAGGTAGGGGGAAATGTCACTATTCTCTAAAGTTTGCTAAGCTACAATTTTCAACAGTTATAGCTCTAGAATATATTAAAGGTCAGCAACTTCTGAAGGACCAAATTTGCTCTTCTTCTTTCACTTAATAAAATTCTCTATCTTCATTATTCTAGTTCTATAATTAATACCAGTGTTCAATTGTTTTAAAATTGGTGATATAACCAATTATTACTCACTAAGGCCATTTTTTTTCACATGAAAGGCCTATGGCTAAAGGCTTTTGGAATGCCTAAATGACCTATGATAATATTGGAACAGATTGCTTGAATATGTTTATGCATTTGTTTATTTTATACTTTCTACAGAATAGTATTTGCCAAGCAACTTACATTAAAATATTATTAACAAGAATGATTTTGACCTTAATGGCCAAAGCATATATTCATAAATAGATTAGGAATCTAGGAAATTGTTTTAACATAAGATAGATGGGAGTCTTACTGAGTTTAGCAGATGTTTATTTTAAACTTTTTCAAAAAAAGGATCCATACTATGATGTGACTAGTTTTCAAGTATAAATAGCATAAGTTCCAACCTCCATTAAGAGGACATTTTTTTTCTAAATGTCTTCTTTACTTCTATGTAATCAGATATTATTTCCAAATTATAACTACACAAGAATAGATGAATCACTGGTAGACTTACCCCTTGCTGCTTTTAGAAACATCCAATAACCATAGCAGATGTCTCTGATTGGAATCTTTTTTATGTCTTTCCAAGAAGAATTAGGTAGTTCTGTTCCCAAGTTGAATCACAGCAGGAACATTGTGTTGACAGCCAAGGATCTCAGAATCCAAGCATACATCCAACAGCTTAATTTCTTCATTGTGCATAATGATCATATGCTGATATTTTCTCTTATCTGAATCAGTACATTTCACATGACATATTTATTTATATTTGAATGCACATTTATTTTAGGTTTTATCTTGGCATAAGGCACCTTGGCATTCTGTGCATCTCTGATAATTGAGATATGGTTGAATGTTAGTGATGCTTTGTTTCACTCTTCTTCACTGTAGCTGTTCTGCTGACTTCTTATGTGGCTCTGACTTTTAGTTTCTGTGGTATTTTCTAATTTGCCTTTCCAGCCATTAGAAGTATAATGTGAACAGTTTTATGAACTATGGTGGCGCAGTGGTTAGAATGCAGTACTACAGGTTACTTCTGCTGATTGCTGGCTGTCAGCAGTTTGGCAGTTCGATTTTCACCAGTTCAGAGTTGACTCAGCCTTCCATCCTTCTGAAGTCGGTAAAATGAGGACCCAGATTGTTGGGGAAAACATGCTGACTCTGTAAACCACTTAGAGAGGGTAGTAGAGGTATTTCTATACAGATAGGTGGTTGACAAAACTGATAGAATTGGTGGAAATGGTAAAACTGACTTCTTTGATTAAAGAAAAGAGTGATTATTTTTATTTCTATTTGAAAAAGACATTTGATTTTTAATGGGAAACTGAAAGAAATTAAATGCTGATTTTAGCATTTGATGTTTAGAATTATTGTAGTTATAGAAATAATGTGGAGAAATGTTAAAATGTTTGATGTATTTTTTATTTATACCAGTACCAAAGAAAGTTGGAAGGCATTCTTTTTCTATTTTTATCACTTTTTTCTTTCTTTTTGCATGTATACCTTCCTTTTTTTATTTTTCTCTCTTTCATAAACCCTTTTCCTTGTCTGTTTATCTTTTTTAATAAATATTATCTTTTTAATAAGTTTGAAAATCAATAAAGTTGTTTTTTTAAAAGCCATTGATGGATCTGACCATGCTAAAAAACTTCCATCCAGGGTTTAGAGAAGTTTATTAAGAAATTTAATGAAATTGCACAGCAATTACAAACAACTTTGGATTAGGACAATTATCTGAACAACTTCCGGTCAGATTTCAGATTGCACTAATACATTAGATAACCTCAAGAGAAGTGGGATGATGGTGGAGTATCTATCTTCATTCTCCTTACTCTCTCAGTAGCCTTCAATACTATAAATCATAGCATTCTTCTAGACTAGTTTGGGAATTGGAAAATGCACCTATTCTCTTCCTTTCCCCTACATAAACTTAATGGGACAATTAACCTTATTTAACACAATATTATTTGGCTTTAAATTATATATATAAATTATATATATAAATTATATATATATATTGCATAAAACTAAGTCTTCTTGGGAAAAGGCTTTGAGTAAACACAAAACAAACAGATACTTTATTATGATTTTGGAAAAATGTAGTCCCAACCAGAACATTCAACTGGAAAATATTAAATTGATGTTTAATATTGGAACAAGATTCAAAACAGCTTAAGTGTTCTACTGGGACATTATTTGAAATAGCTTCAGTAGGCAGAACAAATTGTCCTGTGTTTCAAAGGTCTGATCATAGAAAGCAATCATAACTTGGTATGACTCCCTTGACTTTTCCTTGAAACTTCAGTGGCACAAGTTAATGGAATGGTTTCTGTCTACTTGTCATCTAAATTTCAAGACATTTGGCAAAGGGTGAATTTTACAACATTTCTGAAATCACTGAAGACAAATTCTATGAAAGTAATTGATTTCCTTTGTGAGTGCTAGGTAATCTGCCCCAGAAGTCACATGCACTATAAAAAATACAGTGAAATTAACTGTACTCTTTTTTAAAAGCACATATGTATGCTTCTTCATTCTTTTCAGTGTGTTCCAAGTTAGACTCCCTTGAGTAATCCAGACACAAATCCCTCTCTACATGAGCAATGGATTTCTTTCATTTCCCTTTTAATTTAAATGTTTGGTTGTCTTGCTGATGTCATACCAACTCCTGAGCAATTAGCATATTCAAGAAGCAGATACAGCATCTTTTTTTTGGCAGCCCAGCAGTGGTTGGATGTTTGCCAAAAAGGGGGGGAAAGAGGCTGTATGATCACAGATGTATGATCACAGCTGCTGATTGACTCTAGTTGGAATGAGAATATTATAGATCTCCACCTGAGAAACATTAAGCCATCTCTATCTGCATCCCTGTTTATAACCTAAAACACTGCCGTGCAGAACAAAAATCAATTGTGAGCCATGCACCTAGTCTTTGTTTAGAAGACTAAACATTTTCTAAAATCTCTTTTAATGCTGGAAATATCAGAGACAAAAGGCAGAGAAGCAGTCATTGCAAACAAAACTTTACAGTAAAATACACCATCAAAATGCATGGACTGAATCTACCGACGCTAAAACTGAAATCAAATCAAATTGAGCAATGTAAAGCCTTTGCATTTTAAATGTTCTCTGACTTTTCCCCTTCATCAAAGCATAAGGGAATACATAAAGTGCAATAAACACCAGAAGCTCACCCCAGGCAGAATACAATCTTTGCATTTTTCAATGTAAAATCAGTCAGCCAGCCAAACCAGCAAAAGGCACTTTTTGAAAGTAGAACTTTAAATTGTTGTCTTATTAAGCTTTGGTATATATGTATATTGTGAGCATGCTGTTCTGGCCCTCTTGATTACAGAGTGTTTTTTAAGAAGAAAAATTCATTTTTAAAAGTTTCCTAAAGCCCAAGCCCAACTGATATTATTTTATTAATTTGGGGGGGCAGTTTCGGTCACAGATTCATCGTCTACATTCTATTTTCTTTTTTTTAAAATGATTTTATTAAAATCTATAAAATTACGATTAAAAACTAATACAAATTAATATAAAATAAGAAAGAAAAAAGAAATAAAGAAAAGAGAATGCTAAAACTGCAAGAAAAAAGTAAAACATAGCAAAGGAAGAAAAAAGATACAAAGAATATTCTGATTTGATGGTTTCCAATCTTCTTTACAGCAATTGTAAGTTGTTATACATTTATCTTTTTCTAAAGTTACATCATGATGTACTGTAAATGATTCTCTTGCTCCTGTAATCTTTCTTGTCTAATTGTAAAAAATATAAATCATAAGTTCATTTATTTCTTTTTTATGCAAAAAGACCATAAGGGTTTCCAGTCAACAATAAACCTATTTAATGTCTTTTCTCTGATCAAGGAAGTCAGTTTGGCCACCTTAACAAATTCCATCATCTTTATCAACCATTCCTCTATTGTAGATATTGCCAAATCTTTCCAACTTTGTGCATACAATAATCTCACTGTAGTTACCATATACAAAAACAAAGTTCCTCTGGTTTTTTTTTCTACTGTTTTTTCCACTCTTATTATTATTTTTTCCTTCAGTCTCAAAAGAAAGAACTTTGGTGTCTACTAAATATTAATCTTCACAATCCTCTGAACCACTGTATGTATTTGAATGTATTTCTACCTTATAATTTCAAGTTTTTGCAAATTTCAGATGCAGCAGATTAAATCTGTGCCTCTATCTATAAGTGACCAGCAGTATCAATACTGAACATAAGGAAAAGTAGATAGGCATGGGAGAGGGGTTAAAAGAGGCAGGGACCTGTGGGAAGGATGTTTAATGTATCCTTTACAATTCAGACAAGATTGAGACCTATAAATGACAGTTTTGTTCCACTATGATTATCATCAGGTGATATTTCTAATCAAAAGAATTAAACAAGAAATTGGAGCTTTTCCTAGATATCAAAAAGACCAAGCTCATGGCCACTGTGAAGAATAGAAAAGTTAAAATAACATTTGACAGTGAAGACATCAAATGTGTGCAAGGGTTCATTCCCTAGGATTGATCAAAGCAGTGAATGCAGTCCAGAAACAAAATGTTGAATCTCACTGGGTTACCCAGCATTGATGAGCATGAATTGAAGATAGAAAAGCAAGGACATCAGCCTGGCAACTAAAAGCAGATTAGTCTGTGTTATTATAGTTCTCATAGCTACTTATGGTTGTGAGAGATAGACAATGGAAAAATTAGACAGGAGGAAAATCAACTGGTTCAAGTTGTGGTGTTGGAGAAAGCTCCTGCATATTCATTGGATAGCAAAAGTTACAAGTACTGTAGCATATAAAACCAGACACATCTCTGGAAAGAATAAACCACAAAATCTCGCCTTACTTATTTGGGCCAAGCCATGTGATCAAACTCACTGGAAAAGGCAGTTATGATCAGAATGGTCAGTAAAAAAAGGAAATGGGCCTCCCCCCAAAAAATGTATGGTAGCTAGACGTCATCAAAGCTGACACCAGCCAGATCTTAAAATAACTGACAGAAGCTATACAATATTAATAAATATAGCGAAAACTGGTCCACGGTATCACCAAGAATTGGACATAATGATAGCATTTTTCATTTTCATTTGCATAGTATGGTATGACTTTTGTTAAGAAAGGTGAATGTATTTTAGGATACTAAATTCCAAATTGGAAATGAAAGTTCCATTTAAAAAAGAGATTTCTTCTGCTGTGTTATAAAAATTTCACTAAAGACAATATGTGTGAAATCTAATTATATGAAATTAAATCTTTCAACATTATAATATAATGATATACTCAAAACTATACTGTATTTAAGATGGGCAGAAAAATAAATAAACTATATACTACTATAAACTAGCTGATCTCAAAATTATATTACTTTTTCTCCTTTAAGAATGCAGGGTAATTATGTTCTTAAAACAATGCAAGTTGAAAGTTCAAGCTTGTTCTTAACACTCTCACCTTGGAACAATTGAACCTTGTCCAATGTAGAAAAGTCATAAGAAAACCATGTCAATCCTTTTATTTTCAAGTGTGAGGGATGTGGAATTGTTAGTCAAACTGAACTAGAATTATAATATAACAATAGAGACATTGTATTTTTCAAATAGACATTCCCAAGCTGTTTTGTAAGTGCCTATACTAAGTTTGCCCATGAAAAAGCAAGTTTGAAAAAGAGTACTTAAATCAAGAAAATGTCCATACAGAACTCCTTTTATCAATTTCATTACCACAATCCAGTTTAGAAAGTGCAAGCAAGTTATGGTTTCAGTCTTTAATATTATTCATAAATAAATGATGCAAAATATACAATTTGAACTAGTTGGGACAAAAAGCCATTGATTACCAACACAATAAGACTCAAGATATGGATATTCTAATAAAATATGAAAGGCAGAATTTTAATAGAATTTCCACCGTAATTTACTGAATATGCCATATTAAGATAACTTTAAAGATTTGTTTTTGGAGAAAGCATCCAAACTTCAGTCCATAATATTTTAAATTCATTTTTGACCTTCTTATTGATTCTTCTGATTTCAATCTTATTTCTCACAGGTAATTGAATATAAAATGGCAATTTCCTTCAATTGCTATGAAGTAATTTGTTTCCTAAACCTGTTCTTCTTTTGTTAGAGTTAAAAAAATTACATATCTTGTGTTCAATTTCCCAACTGGTTGGTGTTCTAGTTCAAGAATAATTTCTTCAACAATTTGGCTGCACTCAGTATGCCTGACCTCAGTTCCTATAATGACAGAGCCTTTTCCACTGTAAATTACAGTTCTTTGCAGGGGTGGGATTCAAATATGTGAACAACCAGTTCTCTGTGTGGATGCCGCTTACAGAAGTCCATTCTGGGCCTGGGCAACAAAAAATTAGCTACCGGTTCTGCCGAAGTGGTGTGAACCAGCTGAATCCCACCACTGGTTCTTTGTCTATAAATGCATAGGACGTAAGGGACAAAAAAAGCAAACAAATAGTTCTCTCCATGTTTCAATGGCTAGAAATCTTTTTTTTGGGGGGGGGTAATGTTTTTGCTTAGGCATTCTAATCTTGTGGCTTTTTAATATTGGAACTGATACAGTTTTCTCACCTTCACTTCTTTTATCCTCTAGCAATAAAGATGAAGATGGTAATCAAAATTTAAAATTCAAATTAAATATTGTTTTAAAGCATCTATTACAACCAGCATTCTGTTTTCAAAAACATTTTTTTTAAAAAAAGAGTTATCTGCTAGAATCTGTCAGTGCACTGGATAATATCTTCAAGTGAAGAAACATTTAACATCCTTCAGTGATAAAGACATATAAAGTCATTGAGTATAATGATTCTAAACATGCATTTAGCTTCCAAAGTTTGGCCTGGGAAAAAATTATCCTGTGACTTCATGGCATCTATTTCCATTGATGACAAAATTGAACGTATGTTTCAACCACTATATTCTGATAGGAAAAGGAACCATATGAGAACAACTTTCCAGCCTGCAGAGATGGAACAGAAATGTTGTTTTCAAAAGTCTTCTCCTTGTCTTCATCTGTACTATTTCAGGATTCTATTGCTATTCATTCATGAAGTATCTCAATGTATTTTGTATTGTCACAGCCATTCTTTTCTTTCCTAACTTTTTATATAGGTCTGAGAGCAAAATTTACTAATTTTGGCTTCCTTTCTTAGTAAGTAACATGTTTGACTCTGTTACTAATATTGCATGCAATTATTATCAGAATGTAGTATTTATGTATGTAGTATGTACTATGAATATAGTATGAATGTAATATTTATGTTCCATAAAGAACCAAAGTATGCATCAGTTATGACATTAAATGTGCTCATTATATGCATTACCACAAGCATTTTAACAATATAGCTCATTATGATAATCCTAAAAATTAAACAAAACAAAAGCACCTAGCTGAAAGATTTGGTTTTTATTCACCAGTATGAACATTCAGTTCAAATTGGACAAGCCATGTAGTGAATAGTTGTAGCATTTGAGTTCTATTATATTTAGCCTGTGTCGTATGGCATTTTTTCCTAAGAATGTAGCATCATAATCAACTAATATTCAATTATAATGACCTATATAATTGTGACTTATAAGAATTTGTGTCTGCATCAGCCTTTCACTGTATCTTTTCATTTGGTTCAATAGATACTATTTCCTAGAATCAGAAATTCCAATCTGAAAGAAAATTATACATTCTGACATTAATTTTACAATTGGGTGTTAAAATTATAAACACAACAAAAGGGATGTGTTTATTAAAAGATAACTCATTGCAACCTCAAATGTGAAATCACAAAAGCTGAGTAGTCAATAGTCTTCAATTGGCAGTCAGCTTTCTAGTTTCCAGGCAGAAATGCGAGACTTCATGGTAGACATGCAATAAATGGTTAACCCTTATTATC
>NW_015392904.1:22530-25900 GCF_001527695.2 Protobothrops mucrosquamatus
AGAAATATTTAAACAGGCCGATCATTAAAATTATCCTTAAAAATCCCCTAAAAAACCCCGCTAAAATTCCCTAGGCCAGACCCGCTTGTTGGAAAAGCCATGTCTTTAGGGCGCGGCGGAAGGAGGGGAGATCCGGAATCACCCGGATCTCTGGGGGTAGTTCGTTCCAGAGGGTGGGAGCTCCCACCGAGAAGGCCCTTCCCCTGGGGGTCGCCAGCCGGCACTGTCTGGCTGACGGCACCCTGAGGAGACCCACTCTGTGGGAGCGTATTACATTTAGCCCTGATTAACAGAGCAGTAGCTCTTACTTTTATCATTCATTGCTCAGTTATATCTCTTCTCCCTCAAAGTCTTTCTTCCTAGTCATTGATATCTTATTGTTTGAACTCATCAGTTATATCTAAGGTATAGCCTCCTGCTATTTCTTTAACAGAGCACTTATCTTCAGATAGTGGAATGATAATAGAGTTTTCAACATGCACAATTTGTCACAAAGATCAAACCCAAAATATGTAAAAGTCTGCTCAGCCAGCTGTATACATTGCATGGCAGATTCTCTTGGTAGTAACCCTATTTAAATAGAGATTAACTTCTGAATATTGGGTTCAGACTTTGGCTGAAGAAGACATAAAGCTACCAGATTTATTTTCCAGCCAAAAAAAAAAAATGAAAACCACCAAATGGTATTTTGACAGATAATTACAATGACCCCAAAATAGCCTATCTATTACCAGTAAAGTCTTGGACTAAGCTACTAGCACTTGGCTGAGGATTCTGCATAACCAGCATCTCTTGTAGAGATACAAAAATAATAATAATATTGGCTAATGTTTATACAAATATATGTACCTGCAATTATTTGTGCTAGCACAGTCTCCTTGCTTGTTTATTAGAAATAGAGAATAAAAAATCAATGTTTCCACAGGAAAGAAACTGATTTTTTTTATTATTATTATTTTGCTTTATTTAATTTGCTGTGGGTACCTTCTGGGATTACATAACGGGTACACATTTATTTAATGCTTTCTCTTTCTCCTTTCTGATCCTGTTCCTTTCTTTATTATTTTTATCCTAAGAGGAAGGAGGAAAGAACTGTACTCCATGCAGAAGGTCATCTTATTTGGAATAATAGCAGCAATGTTACAAATCTAAAGACTTCTCTCTGATACCCTGTACTTTACTAAAGTTTATGCAAGTTATATCATTAGTTTTGCTGGAATGGTAGAAATTACTGTTTATTTTTGACGTCCCTAGCTTTCAACAACTTCTAATAAACTATTTTTTGCAAGAGAACTGAGTAATAAATGCAATACCCATTTATTTTCCCAATGACTGAAAACAATTCTATTCAACTGGTATGTCAACCAACTGAAAAAAGTTCTTGCCCTCCTTTACAGTGAGCTCAACCTTATTGTTGTACTTAATGCAAATGAATAATTTGTTGATTGAATATCCACAAAGTTATTGGGAAAAATTAATCAGAGTTCACAGCAGAATGTAAAAGAGCATCCAATAAATCCAGAGCTTAATTTGAGGTTCCAGATATACCAGAGACAAACTGTGTTTGTTTTCTTTGTTTCCCATCTGTTAAGCTAAATTCCATCTTTCCAACATGACATTTACACACAAACACTTTTCTAAACATCACCCTAATGCCTTGTAGCATTCAGTCGGCTTTTTTTGAACTGGAAGAAATTGTTATATCGTAGGTATAGAAACGTATCTGCACAACTAAAGAAAAAAAATGCAAGAAATGCATATACTATATGGAAACTGTAGTTTGTTTTTGCACCAAGTAAATTTATATTGGTGTAGCCTTTTTAATAATGGAAATGCATTATACTTATGGCATGAACAAGTGAAAGGACAGTAATAATGTATTGTCTATTTATAACAATCAATTAAAAAAATCACAAAATGTAATATTTAAGGCATATTTGCAAAACCATGTAAAATATTTTATAAAAGAATTTTTTTTAAAAAAATAGCTGATGTAATGAAGAATGCTCCAGTAAGTTCAAAGATTGGGCAGGCAGAATCTACATATAGTAGGGGTATATCCAGACTCTAATAAGTGTATGCTATTACTTATAAGGCTTTATAAGTGATAGCATGCACCTTGAATTGCCCTTAGAAGCATACTGCATAGGTAGCCGGTGCAGTTTCTACTGCACCGATATATGAGATGTTAGTTGTCTAATAGAATCAGGTCCAAACCAGGTCTCTTGAGGAGCAAATGGAGCAGCAATCTTTCAAGATTTCTGTATAACCTTTCTCAAAAAGAAATATTGGCACCTGTCTTCTATTGTCTTTTATTGACTCTTTAACTAGCTATATAGGAGAAGTGTGGTCAAGTCCACAAGAAGCAGAGGTAAGGCCAAAGAAAACCATTTTATTTTTCCTCAGGATTCAGGATCTCCCCTCTAAGTCTAAAAGAGTCTCCTCTCTGCCATCTCATTGGATATTGTCCATTGGCTTTGAATTCAGATTGGATATAAGTGATTTTATCTACCAACCTCATTTTTAGCTTTCTTATTCCTTTTGTATTTTTGGATCCATACACCATGGTGGCCATTCTAACTGTTTACTGTTGTCTGTACTGCTCTCCTGAACACATACCTCAATACTATGTCTTTACCTCATGACTGAACACACCCTGGTACCAGCATTTCCTAGGTCCAATCTTTAAATCTGCAGGGCTTTCCAGGCTGCAATATCAATCTACACCCTCCTGCTGAAATCAATATTTCACAAGAGCCAAATATAGTCTGTCAATATAAAATCTCAAACTTTCTTTACTTATTTCAGTCTCTCATCTTTTAAACAGTTTTTTTAATCATTTGATCAGCCAGCTAAAGCATCTAAAGGTAGCTGATGGTTGCCTATCCCAGCATGTGCATACAGACTCCAGCAGATTGAATGATGAGACCAATGGAAGGCCCAATAGTCAAGAAGGCTGCTCTGCACATATTGTGGAATGCAAAGAGCATGACAAGGCAAAGAAGACATCTTGGTCATCCACTGTGCCTAATCTTATCTTCAGTTGTCTCAAGTTTTGTCTTGCCATTGGACCAAGATGGAAACTGGGAAGAAAGAATGAAGCTGATACATCCAAGTTGCCCTCATATTAATTCAAATCATGAGCTAGTCTTGACATTATCATGATTTGAAGAAGAATGTTTTAAAGCATATGTTGTATGTGATACACTACTTTGTGTGTATGTGTGTATGTCTGTGTGTACATAGTACTTGATTTTAACTTCTTAAATAAAACATGCCTTTTCCTTGAACTGCCCAGAAGCTGCAAAGAGCATCACACATTCTCACAAAAGACCCAACTTCTTTAAGGACAGGAGTTATGTGACTATCC